>NC_142037.1:75572700-75723400 GCF_982192425.1 Myodes glareolus | reverse complement strand
GAAATAAACAATAGATTCCTACAAGAAAATTGTTGTCTTTTCAATATATCTACTAAAGATTCTATTATTTAAAATATAAGTTATTAAAGATGACCAAAATGCCCTTAACATATATGACATCCATTGCATGTATGTATATACCTGGACTAAGCATTTAAAGCATGTACTGCTCTTTCTCAGCATTGTATGTACTACTGGACAAATCCCAAGCCTGTTTATCAGCTCGGAAATGCTGAATATGTGTGTGGGCACAAGCTTCTGCAAAGAGAAACACTTTATAGCGAGGAGGAGCTGGATCCCCAATGAGAATAACAAGTTTCTTAGCAAAAGCTATATGGAGCCATGGGGAGAGAAATGGTTTTAAAGTACAATGAATAAAAAAGACTGCCTCTGCATCTGAGGGAACATAGAGCAGAAATTTCAACACAGACTAAGAAAAACAAAAGTATGCTTATTCACACAGGGTTTGAGCTACGTGGTTTTGTTGTTGTTTCGAATTTGCTTTCTCTTAATTCTCCTGTTGCTACTTTACATTTTTGAAGCATACCTAAATGCTGTATAAATCAACCATTTGCTTAACGGCTAATTTTTATTAATATCAATATTCCAGTTCTAGAAAACTATGGTAAATTGAGAGGAAGTCGTGTATGTTTGTTTACTTTGTCATTTTGGGATGATTTTTATTACCTTTGAACCAAGGATTTAGAGGCAGAAGTTGATGAAATTGTTGCTTCCGAATTACATCCAATGACTGAGTCAATATCAATCTGCGAGGGAGAAGTCAAATTTACAAGATAAGCTCCCACTTCCCCATGGAAACTCTCTGTTCTTGGAGTCTAAATAATCAAGTCTCAACTATGCTATACTGCTTTGATGATAAAAAAAATGTATAAGCATAAGTTTTGCTTAAAAGAACAAGCATTCATTTTTTGAGCAATATTGCAGTAAGTTGAGATCATTATAGTCTAATGGTTCAATGTATTGTACTGTGACTAATCATGCTGTGAACTTGACTACATCTAATCAACTAAAGTTTAAGCTTGTGACCACCACTGTGTAGGAGAGTTGTCATATTATTTGAGTAAGATGTCCTACCCTAAATATGGGTATCAAGTTCATCCATGCTGTTGCTAGAATATTCCTTTACTGATATTAAAACCTATTTTTTTAGTATTTTAACTCAGATTCAAGACCAGCAGATCTTAAAGGATGTTTCAGTTCATTGGTACCAGGTTTAGAGGCTGAGACATCTACACTCATCGACTTAGCAACTAATTGATTCTTTCCAGTGTAGGATAGTCATTGTTGGAGTACCTGGACTGTATCCTATAAGCCAATCTAATAAATCCGCTTTGAGTCTCTCCCTCTCTCTCTGTGTGTATGTCTGTCCTTTAATCTCTCTTGCTCTTTCTCTTTGTCCCTCTTTCACTCTGTGTGTGTTTCCATGCTATTTTATGTGTGTTATATTCATTCTATTCCTTTCACGATATCTCACTTATTTCACTGTTTGTTGGAAGATATGTCTTATCTACATTTTTTGTTGCTGACCTGAAAAGGGAAAGCCTTAGTTTAATTTTTGTACTTTTAAATGTTATATGCGAATGCATTTATTACAGCAAACCCAATTCTGTTCTTTCTCCGAAATATAATTTTTCTAACATTTGTATGGTAAGCAGTAAAAGAACAAAACAATATATAACCCATTGAAAGTTAGAAACTGCACATTTGAGTTCCATTCTCTGTAATACCCTGTGTAAGTATAGTCTTTGTTTAATTTTCTGCCAGGTCAGATGGAAAATTCAATTTTTTTTATCTGTGAGTTCTTACTTCTGGATCAAATTCTTTCCATACACTTGAGGTAAATGTTAACGCCTGCTTTCTATTCCTGTAGTCCACAGACCTTGGTAGCACCTAACAACAAACATGCTTCTCCGAAACTCCAGTTTGCTGGAAGCCTCCTTGTTTTTGTTTTTTTTTTTTTCTGACCATTTCCAGTACCAATATTGACCTTATTTATTGCCAGACTGTTGCCTTCAATTCACCTAACCATATAACTAACTTAAAATACTGTCCTGTTCACACACAGAGGGCCCCAGGAAGGAACGTAATTAAGATCTCCTGGGTAAGCTGGGACGGAGATAGAGGGAGGAGTTGGGGGATGGGAAAATGAGGGATCAGGAAGACTGACTTGGGGGAGGTATGGATGGAGAGAGCCATTATTAAGGAAGAAGTACCTTAATAGAGGGAGTCATCATGGGGTTAGGGAGAAAACTGATATTAAAGAAATTCTCAGGAATACTCAAGGATGACCCCAGCTAAGACTCCCAGCAATAGTAGAAATGGTATCTGAAAGAACCTTCCTATTTAATCAGATTAGTGACCACCCTTATTGTCATCATAGAACCTACATCCAGAAACTGATGGGAACAGATACAGTGATCCATAGTCAAGTACTGGGCTGAGTTCCTCAATTTCAGTTAAAAAGAGGGAGGAGACTTCATATGTACAAGATGAGTCAAGAGTATGATGGGAAAACCACAAAGACAACTGACCTAGTGATCTAGTGGGGGTTCATGGACTATGGACTGAACCTTCTTAAAGTGGATGACAGTTATATGGTTGATCTGTTGGGGAGGCCCTGGCAATCAAATCAGGACCTATCCCAGGTGCATGAACTGGCTTTTTGGAGTTCACTCCCTATGATGGAATACCATGCTGGGAGTCTTAGCTTCAGAGGGACTAGTTTGGTCCAATGCTTGTTCCTTCCCAGTCCAGCTGGAGTCCCATTAGCTCAGGGAAACTGTTTCAATGGATGAACCCTTCATGGTCTTGACCTCTTTACTCATATTCTCATTCCTTATACTGTTCAAGTGGACCTTGGGAACTCAGTTCAGTACTCCAATGTGGGTCTCTGCCTTTGTTTCCATCTGTTGTTGAACAAAGATTCTGTAGTAATGTTTAAGATAATCATCAGTGTGATTACCGGGCAAGGCCAGTTAGGTCATCCTCTCCTCTATTGCTTAGGTTCCTAGCTTGGGTCATCCTTATGGATTCCTGGGGAATTTCTCTAGAGTCACATTTCTTGCTAACCCCATAATGGCTCCATCAACTAGGACATGTCTGTCCATGTTCTCATCTCTGTCCTTCCTCCATCTCGACTATCCCATTCCCTCAAGTTCTCAGAGGGGAAGAGGAGGGGAGAAGAGGAGGGTTGTGGCCAGATTTTTTTTTTTTTTGAATCCCCAAGGAAGGCCTTACACCCTTGGAGGACTGGATGGGAAGTGGAAAGGGGGAGGTGGAGGGGCAGGAGAAGGGGAAGGGAGGGGGAACTGAAGTTAGTGTGTAAATGAAAAGTAATTTTTTTAATAAAATAAATGCTGTTCTATGTCTCGCCCCCCATTTCCCCTTTCTTATCTTCCATCGCATGCTCATGAATATAACTTCATAGTGCTTCTCTGTGGCCTTTAGTGCAATATGTCCTGAGAGGGTCATAGTGAAGGAAGTTACTCTGAATTCTACTCTCTTTCTGCCTTGTGAATTACTGTGATGTTTCCTCCAGGGGCCTTGTGTGATGTGCTATATGTTTAACAGAGACTTAGGAATATAAAAATGCTATAGCCTGTTTGTTTTTCTCTTAATATCTGTACCTCATCATATCTCATCTAAAACCATGAGCTTCAAATGCTTTCCTGCCTTTGAGACTAAATGATTTGGAAATATGCCTCTGAGTATCTACATACACAATGAATTCTTGAAAATATAAGTTAAACTATATTGTTTTTTGAAAATATGAGAAAAGATATTTGTCTATACTTTGGAATGAATTGTAAAAATTAAGTCATTGATGTGGGATGTCTTTCTATATATGCATCACTTTTATTGATTAATGAATAAAACTGTTTAGGTAAATGACTTATTAGAGTTAGGTCAGGAAGGAAACCCTAACTCAAATATATAGAGTAGGCAGAATCTGGGAGACATCATACAGCTGCCAAAAGAGACAAACACCAAAACCTTACCCAGTAAGTCACAGCGTCATGGTGATACACAGAAAAATAGACATGGATTAATTTAAGATGTAAGAGCTAGCTAAAAATATGCCTATGTTATTGGCCAAACAATGTTATAGTTAACAAAGTTTCTGTATTACTATTCAGGTCTGGGCAGCCAGGAACTAATGAGTACTCTCCATTTAAAAATGATGCCAGCGTGGGACAACAACATCCACATAAAAACTGAGAGAGCTTCAGAAGGAATTCTAGACACAAAAGAACAGAGTTGAACACAGCTTTTTGGTATCTGCATTTTTTCAGACAGGCTCTGTTTGCTGGCAGCGAACAAAGATGCAGCTCCTCTTAAAGAAGGCATCCTTACTCAGCATTAGCAGCAAAACCTACTCAGCTGCTTTAAAAAATGGTGGCTTCCTGGTTAGTGCTGGTAGCACTAAATCTGGCTCTTTCGGAGGTCCTGAACTTAAATGGGTTTTGTGTGCAGCATGTTACAACTTCCTGAATGGCAACATACCCACTGTGTCTCTGGAGTTGGGGCAATAAGCAATATCTATTCAAATATAAGACAGAAAACCAGAGAACTACTCCATAGGTCTGAACTAGAATAAGAAGGAGCATGCTCAGAAGTATAAATGATAGCTGTGCTGAATTTTAGTGACTAGAGAGGTTGCAGTATAGGACAGAAAATGTTCCCAATGGAAATATAAATGTCATTCATTACTTCAGAATCCCAGGGTGGTCAGAAAGTCACACAGTTCACAGAAGACTGTGCTGGCAGCTAGTTACACTCACCTGGCTGTGTGCAGGGAGACCTGAGGACAAAAGTGGAAGAACCAAGAGGAAACTAGGTTAATGGACTTTTCTAGATGCTCTTCAATGGCACAGAATGTTAGAGCACAAGGGAGGGGACCAGACATAACCACGCTTTGCTCCTGCAATGGAACTGAGGTCAAACACAAAGCAAGAAATAGAATGCTCCCCCGGTGCTCAGGTACTTCACCAAACAAAGAGTCAGAGAGCTATCAAACAGCTTATGTAACTACACAGAAATATAGTTCTCTTCCAAACTAAATTTTACCTCAACAATGGCAAAAATAAGTGATTCTAGGAATATAGAAATTTTAAGAAATGAAAGACTTTAAAAAAAATTCTCTGTCTCAAATTTTTACTCTAGGAATATGCAAACTATG
This sequence comes from Myodes glareolus, assembly GCF_982192425.1. Classification (NCBI taxonomy): domain Eukaryota; kingdom Metazoa; phylum Chordata; class Mammalia; order Rodentia; family Cricetidae; genus Myodes; species Myodes glareolus. The sequence goes on along the minus strand of NC_142037.1, from coordinate 75,718,200 downwards.
CATTTTTTGCTAAAAGCACACAGAAAATTAAGTAATATCTGAAGTCTATGGCTATTTTGATTTAGTTACAGATCATAAATTTCCACATATATTTGAAATCAGATTTACAGATTGTCTTAACAAATGAAACCTATACATAGAAAGAAGAGGAATAATAAAATAAATTCAAGGCTGATCACAGGAAGGGTAGAAACACAAAGCTCCTAATGTAATCACTCTCAGCTGTCCATTTAAGATAGCTGACAGTCACTTGAGAAGAGGGAACCTCACCGAAAGAACTGCCTAGTTCAGACAGTCTTGTGCCCATGTCTATGGGACATTTTCATAATCCTTAATGAATACAGGAGCATTCAATCCAATAAGAACAATGCCCTCTCCAAGCAAATGGGCCAAGGTTGTATAACTTATGGAATTCAGAGTGCCAGTCAGGAGAATTCTTAATTGGATTCTGCTTCAAGACCCTTTCTTGGGCTCCCTCCTTGTCTTCCCTTGATGATGGACTTTAACTTCAAAGCTATAATAAACCTTTTGCTATTGGACATAGTGTTTATCAGCAACACCAAGCAAACTAGCAAAGTTAATATGAACTTGTAAAAAGTAACAACTGAGAATTAAAAGAGTAATGAAATATAGATCAGCACTTGTCTGTATTGCACATAGGAATGAGCCAAGATATGCATGTGCACTTGGAAGTAAATAAGTGAAATAATATTGACATTTTCAGTTAGCTTTTTTTGTCAATGTGGCAGGTTTCAGCAGGAAAATTTAGTTGTCATGACATTTTTCTGATCCAAGATTTTAGCATCAATGCAGGCAAATAATAATTTTCAGAAATGGAGCAAATAAAAGAAAGAAAGCATATAATCATAGACTTCAGTGTGTCAGGATAAGGCTGCAACATGTCAAGGAGTTAAAATTAATTATATAATGTAAATGGAATTATTCACACCTATTATCAAATAATAATAGGTAACTATTTTGAGATATTCTGATGTGCTGAAGTTTTGAAACAGAAAGAAAATTTGCTGTATTGTTACAGATTATCTTATACTTTCATTGTTACTTTTTTTAAATAAGGAGTTCCCTTCCTTTTGAACTATGCTTGACTAAATTATGGTTTGGACAAAAGCATTCATAACTAGAAAACGTATATAAATACACACACATACACAAACACAGCTATAGAAAGTTCAAGGTTAATAGGTAAATAATGGAAAACAATGATGTGTGTGAGGCTGCATCAAGTGTATTCATGTGTCATATATGTGGACCTATGTGAGTATGTATCTATGTTTATATGTGTATTGTGTGTATATGTATTGTGTGTGTGTGTGTGTGCATGTGTGTGTGCCTGTGGTGTATGTGTGTGTACCAATGTGAAGAGAGCAGAGGCCCCAGAAGTATTTCCAATGTCTACTATATATTCTTTAAATGGAATCTTCTACTGAACTTGGCTGAAAGTTAGCAATTTCATGTGTCTCTCCTATCTCTGTTCACACAGCACTGAGGTTGCAGGTATGTATCCCCATTCTCTAGATTTTTTCATAGATATCAGATGTCTAAATTCTGATCCATATATTTGTGTATGAAGTTCTATTTCTTCTTGTTTGAGTTACTTTCTCAGTCCAAGAAAAATGTCTTATAAGATTCTACTGTATGTACTGGCTTTGTGGGAGCCTAGTCTATTTGGAAGCTCACCTTCCTAGACCTGGATGAAGAGGGGAGTACCTGGGACTTCCCACAGGGCAGGGAACCTTGACTGCTCTTTTGGACTAGGGAGTGGGGGGAGGAGGAGGGAAATGGGAGGAGGTGGAAATTTTTAATAAAAAGAGGAAAAAAAGAAATATTTGTTATACAGGGAAAAAGGGTGTGTATTTAGGTGGGTAGGGAAGTGAGGAGGATCAGGGAAGTATTAGAGGAAAGAAAAATCATAATAATATTATATTAATATGCATAATATATAATATATCATATATATTTAATAATAAAATGAAGAATTTGATCTTAAGTGAATTTTTCACGTGTTAGTTCACCCTATTTTCAATGTTGGTAACAGGAGGAAGACAATGTGGCTGATTAGAAGAAAGATAGTCACCTGCTCCAGCATTTCCATGTTCATAACAAAAGAGACACAGTACAACCTCTTATTGAATGGATAACTGTGGGAATTGCTACCCCGAGTTATATTTCCCTTCCCCCATTTGAGGTGCTTATCTGCAAAGAATCTTAACTTCCCTCTGCTCCTGGAGTTGGATGAGGAAGTTTGAGTGCACGTGATTATTCCTTGATCCCTGCTGGGGTCAGGTGACAGTCCCTACTGGGGACAGGTGAAGGTGGAGTGCATGTGATCAGTCCTTGACCCCTACTGGGGTCAGGTAAGAGTTCCTCCTTGGGTCAGGTGACAGTCCCTTCGCAGCCCCTTCCCCATTTGGTGCCATGGTATAAAAGCTAGCCCCAGCAGAACAATAAACGAGCTGCTGTTTCACCTCAACCTCGTGCTCTGTGGATTTCATTCAACCTGGACACCCTCCGCCGAGACTCGTGGTTCCAGACCGTGCTGGCGCGGTAGATAACCGAGATGTAATATGAAGGTCAAAACTGAATGAGAAAGAATGAAGAGAAGAGATTGCCAGAAGGAGTGAATTGTTCTCAGCCTGGTTATAGAGTAGGGGTAACAGATGTAATTGTTCCTTGTAGGTAGATTGTTCTTTTATTTATTTTTTCTTTTGTCACTTTCTCTTCAAAAGATGTAATGGAACACTTAGAAACTGTAATTGGAAATATATTCCATTTTACAGTCAACCCCACACCCATGAGCATAGCACTGAAAGAATCCTAATAGCTTAGAAGGTCCTCATTATAAAGGAAGAGATGCCCAGCAAAACATATCCTCAGATACTAAGATAAAGGGACTAAAACCATGAAATGTCGAAATGTGAGCCATGTGACTCCTCTCTGCATAGATAATTCTTTTGGAAATGACTCCAGAGATATTAAGCTGCATGAAATTCTGGACAAATATCTCAGAAGATGCAGTTTTGAAAAAGTAAATGAAATCTAAGAAAGCATAGCTAAAATAATATAGAAAGCTAAGGGTAAACCCATTTATAGAAACAAATCTCATTTACATACATATAATGGATTTTCATAAAGAATTACTGTAATGCTCTGTTCTGTCTCTAGAGACAAGCGCAATCACTTCCTTTCCTGTTCGCTGAGGCAGGCAGATCTTCCATCCTGCTTGCAGCCTGAACCTCTTCCTTTTCCATCTCTCTCTCAAAGAGGTAGCTTCTGTCTCTTCTCTCTCTCTCTCTCTCTCTCTCTCTCTCTCTCTCTCTCTCTATCTCTGCCTCTCTGTTCTTCTCCCCTTATCCCTTCCCCCTTCTTAACCCACTAAATAAATATCCAACCTCACTCTGGATGGTGTGCCTATCCATGTTTCTTTCTCTCACCCGCCACCTGGGACCAGCTGCCTTCAGAGACCTGTGGTGTGGTCTCATGGGTCATCACTGCCTGGGACTGGCTGTTCTGGGGCCTGCTTTCCACCACCCCCTATTCAGAGAACTGCAGCATGGTCTCATGGCCTGTTGCCTGCTGCACCCACTCAGGAACCTGCAGCTTTTTTAATTAATCCATTACAATTACTAAAGGACAGATAAAAAGAATAGCTACTTCACAGCTCAAATTAAAGTAACTGTTACACTTCCAATAACTAGTTTTAATAGCCAAGTTTCAGAAACAATCTAAGTGTGAAGAAACGGATAGAAAAAAATCAAAATTTTCATATGCCGTAGACTAGCTTTCTTTTTTGGTTTCTTTGTTGTTGTGATTGTTGTTGTCAATTTAACATATTCTGGAGTTATTCAGAGGGATTACACTGGTGTTTAAAAAATGCTATCTTCAGATTGGCTTTCAGACAAAGCCTCTAAAGTATTTTCTAGGCTGATGACTGATTTGGTGTAGCTTATTAGGGATGGTGATGCCGCCACAGGTTTGCTGGTTCTGGATTCCATAAGAAAGCAAAGTTGAGTAAGCCATAGGGAGCAAGCCAGTAAGAATCCTTCCTCTATGATCTCTACTTCCGTTCTTGCCTCCAGGTTCCTGCCTTGAGTTCCTTCACTTATTCCCTTTGATGATGAACTGTAACATGGGAAAAAAAAAGGGAAATAAAGTCTTTTATTTCCAAGTTGCTTTTGGTTATGATGGTTTAGTACAACAATAAAAGCTCTAAGGCATACTCCCAACGATAGCATTAAGAAACACCGCCCCTGCACCCATGTCCAGTACTCAGGCTGTACTCTGGCCTGCTGAGTGGTCTCTGTGAACAAGCTGAGCCCCTTCCTTTAAAAGACAGAATCCTTTTAAAGGCAGAATTCTGCTTGTTCTCTCTTCTTCCTCGTTTTCTTCTTTTCTCTCTTCCCCTGTCTCTAGCATCCACCCAGAACTCTCTCTGCCTCTCTGCTGTTCTGCTTCTCTGTATCTCTGACCCTCTCTCTTCTCATGAGGTCACTCTGTGCTCCTCCTATTCTCTCTCCCTACCTCCCCAGTCCTATGAAAGACTCTGAGCACTGTCTGCATGGTGTGTTGGTCTCTCACCCGCTGGTCTTTCTCACACCGCTTTATATCACCAAAAGCAAAATATTATCCTTAACAAAGATAGAAATTGTGCAGTTTGCAGCAACACAAATGCCCCCTGGAAGACCTTATATGAGGTGAGACAAATAAAACACAAAATGTTAAGTTGCACAATTTCACTCACTTTTGTAATTTACAAAGATTGACCTTATAAATACAGGAGATTGAAAGGTGATTGACAGAGAGTGGTCATTGAAAAAAAATGGAGAAAAATGCTTCAAACATTTTTAATTTTCACTCAAAAGAGGAATGTGTCCTAAAGATCTCAATAGTTTAGTGATCATGGTCAAGAGTAATACATTTTATAAATACTGTAATTTTATTAAAGAAGTTAATTTTGTTTTTATCTAAGTACACATGTCTAAATGTTAGATATGTCTATATGTGGTGCTGCATGTTATGTCCAGATTTTATGCCCAAATCCACGAAGCCCCCTAAAATGCCAACAAGGAGACTGAGTCCCGTCTCAAAAAGCAAAAAGCCTTTATTTTTTGCAAGTTGCAAACTCGGTCTCTCTGCATGTCCAACATATTGGAATAAATGGAGGGTCCCTGAGCTCTTTTATAGTAGTGATGTGAGGAATTTCTAAGGTTCAGGACACCTGACTGGCTGACATTTGTCTAGGGGTGTCCTGGTGAATGTGTGCTGGCAGGTGATCCGATCTACAATGGTTGGAATGTTAGGCATTTCCTTTGGTTGCTTTGTTCTTAGGTGGTGCCTGGGTAATCTCAGTCTGTGGTCCATCCTGCAACCGGATATTACCGCAGGGTAAATTACTGAACTCAGACCTCTATTAAGCTTATCAAGGCTAGGTCTTTCACTGCCAGGTGATATGGTTGGAAGTTAAGAATTTCCTTTCAGTGGTCTGTTCCTATTAAGCTCATCATGGTTGGGTCCTACAATACATATTAATTTGATCATGTTAAACATGGTATGATGATGATGATAAGGTGTGGTGTGTGTGTGTGTGTGTGTGTGTGTGTGTGTGTCTGTGTGTGTGTGCGTGTGTGTGTATCTCCAAAATATCAAAATATACACAATAAATATACACAATAAATGTGAATTTATTGTTTGCTATGCTTAGTTATTATGGAAAAAATGGAGGAAATTGGAAAGAAGACTTAGTGGATATGCGTGTCTACTTCCATTCCCTGAGTGAGATTGATAAATGCGTGACAGACAGGAGAGAAAGAATTCATCTTAAGAGTGAAACTGGTGTGAGCACTGCTTTATCTAGTGTTGGGCCAGAAACTCCTAGGGTCTGACCCAGCTCTTTGTTTTTATTTCTTTTTATACATATAAACACAGTAAAATGTTGGGGAAAAGTTTCCAAGAGACAATTATCACATCAAAGCTTTAGACATGATTGCATAAAAACTCCCTTGCAAAGTACATCTCTATGGCAAAACACTTGTGACATTTGCTGTGAAAACGGGTTCAACTCTCAGAGAAACAGTGCTCAAGATAAGAGCCTACGGAGCAAGGGGGGTTTGTAATAAACATAAGGATGGGTTCTATTGACTGAAAGAATTGCTCAGGATATTCAGAGATTCTATGAAGGCTGGCTCCCTAGAATAACAAAAGAGTACCAGGTTGTTAGACAAGCATCCACTTCAGACTTCCTATTGAACAGGTATCATTTTCCTTCTTTGAAAAATGTCTGCATCTTTAACAATTCTGGTTTATCTATGGCTTTCTGTAAATTGTGTCCTCTACAACTCCCGAGATCCTGTGATCCGTCCCTGAAGCACCCTTGATGGAAGAAAATAACAGACGCTAGTAAGTTATCATCTGAGTTCTATATGCACACTGTGGCTCTTGTGGATGTGCACACACACTCACATACACATAAACACATGTCCGTAGAATAAATAAATACAAAAAAATTAATAGTGGTGTAAGATCTATGAGAAAAACAGTGCAGAAACATTTATTTCTGGTCATACCAATGTCTTACAAACACTCGATAATTCTTTGCTATCAACAACAATAACACATTATTATGTAGCAGACTATAAAATTTGAGAGACTTGGAAGTGAGAAGTCTAATGTTACCGTGCACAAGAATGGACCACAACATAGACAATGAACCCACTTTAAGAGTTTTGTTAATAAAGAGAAGGGAGAGGCCTATCTGAAATCAGTGTGGTGAAAGAGAGTAGAGTGGGTGTGACAGCTTTTGAAGACCTTTTAGCTCATGTGCATATGGGGCATACATAGCCACAACACACACAGATTATGTGACCACACTGAACATAGATTACATGGTGACTAGGCAGTTTGCATAATTGGCTGACAGTGCATGCAAAGCTCTAGCACCCAGAAATGCTAATGCCTGGGGTGACTAAGAACTCTGCCTGAGTGTGGATGGCCATGGAACCCTGGATGTGATGGAAATAACAGCATCCCACTCTTCTGTTTATTATAAAAACTGGAGGGGAGTTAAGGGTAGCAGATGGGTGAGAATGGGGGCATCAAGTCTCTCGAAACTGCTTCAAGGTGACTTGGTGGTCATAGATTATCTCTGGGGACTTGTCCTGAGGTGGCTATGCTTTTCCATTGTCTGAGCTCTGTGGAATTGTCTGGTTGACAGCTTAGACCTGACAAGATGCTGGTGAGGCAGAAGATTAAATTTAGAAATTTCTCCTTAGATTCTGGTAATTGAGGGAGTAGGGTGCCAAGATAAAAGGGAGGGGGGTTTCCCAGGTGTCCCAAGATGAGGAAAAGGGGTTCAAAGACCAGGAAAAAGTTGAATAATGCTACTTATCTTAAGAGAATCTGATCTATTATGTGGGTCTAATACGGTTCCCTGGAGTCTATAAGAATTTTTAAGTTTATAAAATGGATAAGTTCTTAGATATATTAAGAAGCAACCAAAGAAAACTTAAAATCCTGAGCTTGTGGTTATGATGATCTAAAGGTGGAGTGCAGCGGTCAGTACTCTGCTAGAGCTGGGTTAATAGCTTATCAGAATTTTTTGTTTACTGTTAATATTATGGAGAGCCACACACACACACACACACACACACAGAGAGAGAGAGACAGACAGACAGAAACAGAGACAGAGACAGAGAGAGATTACCAATTAAACTTTTTAATTCTCACCTGAAACAAACCTTAAGGCACCTGTTCCTTTTTCATCACCATGGTATCACCTTAACATCCAGGAGACACAGGCAGCAGGTTGGTTGCTGGCTCTGGCAGAGTACTACCACTATCGTAACCACAAGATCAAGATTTGAAATTCTCTTTGGTTGTTGTCTAACTAGATTCTTAAAAAGCGCTTTTCATTGTGCAAAAAAACCTTGGTCACCACCATTTCTGAGAAGACTATACTGCCATTTCTAAAAAACAAATTTTAGTACAAATTATAAAGGGAAATGCTAATATATCTGAAATGTATCTTTTCACAAATTCAAAGAATTCTTTTTAAGTTATAAGGTTTCGACTCTGAGAATTTATCTTGAACAGGTCAAATGCACCCCTCCCTTAGTTAGCAGACCCTACGAGCTCAAACCTCCCACCTTTTCCCGGTCCTGCCACCCTCCCAGTCAACCACCTGAAGATTTAAAAAAAAAATCTAAATTTAACTTTGTTCTTTGTTCTTCCAACAACTTGCCAGGTCCAAGGGACACCTGACATTTCTCCAGAGCCTGGGCAGCAGTGAAGCAACCAGCTACCCAGGATGTGGCAGGCATCCCAGCTCACTCAGGTTTCCCCAAAGATAGTCAGTGCCCCCTTAGTCAGCAGGAACAGTTGAGAACTTAGAGCCCTCATTCCCTTAAACTGCCACACCTAACTCCCCACCTTTTAAATAAAAAATAAGGAAGGAATCTTAGTATCCAGGCACATCGTGGGCCTGCCTCTTGGGAACCTGGCACAGTGAGTCACCTCTCTGCACATGGCAAGCAGTTCCCTAACTGTATGGAGGTGCACAGGTCGCTTTAAGAGTCAAACTCTGCCCACTCCCTTTCTCTCTCTCTTAAAGCTCTTCTGAAGGGTCAGTCAGGACTTTTCCTGTCTCCTCCTCCTCCTCCCTCCTCCTCCTCCCTCCTCCTTCTCATTTGGCATGATGTTCCTTAGTCTGTCTGTGCTGCTGCACACAGTAGTAATTGTTTTTATTCTTATAGAATGATTTGCATATCACTGCCACATAATGATACTAATAACCTTTCATTTATTCATTGAACATGTTTAAATCATGCTTGAGAAATGTCTTTTCAAGTCTCAGTCATTTTCTTATAAGGTGCTTTGTGTTCTTGATGTAAAGAGCAATGGGGATTTATTTTTAAATCTTAGATATTGACCAGTGACCTATAGTTTGGTTGACATGTTATGCACAATGTAGATTACCTCTAATTTTTTAATGTCAGCTGCTTTGCAGAAACTAAATAGTTTGATATAGTATATTCTTGTGTTGTTTATCCATTTTAGTTAAGTCAAAGAGATCAGCACTAGTACCAAGAATCTTTACCCCTGTGCTTTCAATTAATATTCAGTACCAGGTCTTCTTACAAGTAACTATTAAATCCACTAGGAATTTAATGCACGCATGTTGTGTTGCTTATGATAGATTTTAAACTCCTTTCTTCCTTCCTTCCTTTCTTTCTTTCTTTCTTTCTTTCTTTCTTTCTTTCTTTCTTTCTTTCTTTCTTATCTTCTCACATGCAGATGGCCATAATTCCAAACACTACTTTGTAAAGAGTCTTTTCTTATAGTGTAATATGAGAATCACTTTATAACAAGCACTTATTTAAAGCTACCTCATCCCTTCCTTTCCCTTCTCTTAGTAATTTTTCTTTCAATGGTCCCACCAGCAGGAGAGGAAAGACACACCTTCCTGTCAAAACCCCTACCTAGCCTGCTGACTAGTTTTCCTACTGACTATTTCTCCTTTATCTCTCACAAAAGTCCTTCATACACTGTAACATTTTTGAGATGGACAGTTACAGAATAATGCCTGTACTTCAGGGCTCATGAAGATGGTCATTTAAAAGAAATCCCACACTAGCTCAGAATTGAGAAATAGATGGTGATTTAACCGGAACAGAGAAAGGCTGGTAAAGAGGCCAGATGCAAGCTCCACATCAGTATAGATAGCACAAGAGGCCACGCCCCAGTGGGCAGGAAACCACTAGCTGTAAGACTTTCTACAGCAGGCTAGCTTTGAATAAATTTTGATTTCACCAACCTTTCTCTGACTTACAGTCCAACAATGTGTCATTTAGTCAGGAATGACTTGACATGATGGAGGCATGTCATCTCCATTTTAATGTCCATGATAACGAAAAACTTAAAATTTTAAGTATATTTTGACATTGTAATTTTTCCATTTTCTCACCTCCCTTAACTAATTAAAATTTATCTCAAAGATCATAAGTAAATACATTTTTGAAGAATAATTATATAAATGAGAAATTTGATTTAATTTAATGTTTAAATTTGCATTTCATGTCCTTATGACTGAGTATAATATTCTTATGACCATTGAGCAAATAAGTGACAAGTCAAATTTGAAAAGGAAAAAAAAAAGCCAAATGAAATAGTTTTGACATTTCTGAGTGCCTCATTCCTTTTGTGGAGAAAGGAAGAAATATCTGCTTGCCCAGATAATCAGCCACTCATAGATCAGTGTAAGAATACCACCGATGTCCAGTGTGTAAAGCAGGAAGTATGATTAGACAGCTATGTTATATCCAAACCCAGGCCCACAAAGATGTCAACTCACAGAAACAGGACAATCAATGCTCACTGCACAACCTGGAGGCAGCTCAGTTGTCCCTAACTTCTCCAAAATGCTTGACTGAGCTGTCTCCTGGCAGCATGCTTCATGGAAGTTCCTCTCAGTGGTTCTCATTGTTTTATAGACTCAAAGAAGGCTAAACCTCCTAACTCTTCTAAGTTTTGGGCTTCTGGATTCTTAAGAAGCCCCTTTTGAACCATCCTTGGTCTTAAAGACCTTCCAAGCATGACAATCTGTCACCTCTATTTAGAGCACACTTGGTATTAGCATGCTTACCTCCAAGATGGAATGGACTATCTGAGAGGAAATCCCTAATACAATAACACTCAGACACAAATTAAGAAAAGTTAAAATTAATTAGTGAAGTCAAAGATATGAAGAGAAAACTATTCCTATAATAAGAATTATCAGATACAATAGAAAAACTTCTCCTTTTGGAAAAGCATCAAAGCCTGAAAATCAAAGAAAATACCATCGTTTCAAATTTAAAAAAAAAATACTTGATGCCAAAAGCAATTCCTTGCAATGATTCTAACCACATCATTCTAAATAACTGAATGTTATTGTCTGAGACCTTGTCTCTTTCTACTAATTTAAAGCAAATGGAATAATTAAACCATTCCAATTTGCTTAATTTCCAAGTTGAGTATTCTTAACTAAGAAAAAGATGTAAAAAAGATGCATATATTTGCAAATTTACATAATTTCTAAGAATATCTATTGATTTACCTGGTTATATTCCACTTTATAGCATTTAAACAGCAAATGCCAGTTCCAATTAGGGAACAATGTGCACTGATAGAAACATCAGAGCATCCGTAGGAAGCTTGGAAGTACATTGACTTGCTAATGAAGCAGTCAGTTTCCAACTGCCTGGATAGATAATGCAGCATTATTTAAGAGAGCAGCAGCTCTGGCGCATCTTGCAATACGCCTCACTAAGATTCCTGTGATTATGAAGCTGTGCTCATAAAGAAAAGAGTATTGCATACATTTGCACGTCCTGGAATCAGCTTCATTAACTGTCAGTCAACACCTGTTTACATGATTTCTCAAACACGACTTGTCAGCATCTGGAGAGAGATGACATGCAGTAACATAGAAGTAGAGGCTGTCATTGGAGTGTCTTACTGTAAGACAGATTCTGACTGCCGGGAGATAATATGCCTCTTCTCTAGCTGATTGCTGCAACCTACTCATCACTCTTCTCTATAAGGAAGTCACCATGTTTTCAAGGAACATTGCTTAAGGAAATTCTCTGTATCTAAAGAAAGCAATCAAGATCTCCATGGGCTTAAAGGCATTTATGAGTTCCCCTTGGGGGGCACTGCAGTTTTCTAGGAGATTGAAGGGAAGGGAAGCAATTGAGAGTGTGAAAATTACATACTAATGTTAGACAGTCAAAAAATTCTTCATCTAACATCGACTCCTTGAAAATTAAAGGTGAGAAATAAATGAAGTGGTGACAATGGTGTCATTGATGGGTTTCCTGTCAGTGCTGACTGGCGTTGTTCTCCCATCCTAATGATGGAAAAATCTCAGCAAGTTGAGAAGAAGTCCTCAGTATTGTATTAGTCCAGTTTTCACACAGATAGCGACAGTGTTTCTTTCGAAGTTTATATTTCTAGCAAATGGTTGTCAGTCTTTCAGAAAGACATCTCCTGAGTTTTATCTCTCCCATGAGGTAAGGGAAATGTTCAGATGTTTCAAAAGGTCAGAGAAAGAATTTGAAAGTACAAGCTTTCAAAAATAAATGCTCTAAGAACAGAGAGTTCAGGAACTTGTTTTTTAGGGGGCACCTTTTGCTCCCTAAAGTTCAGTCACTCTCAGCTGACCAATAAGGAACTCTCAGGTTCAGTGCATATGGATGTATTTTTCATAGATACCTTAAAGAGAGTCAGTTCTCCAAACTAGTACGATGTCTTTATTTCAGTCCTCATTTTCTTATCACATAAATTAAAACTGCTGCTCTGGGCTCTAATACAACCTCTGTTGCTCTTAGACCTTCTTTCAAGTTTTATGATCATACTTCATGATGTCAGTGGGATTCCATGCTACATTTATTTAAATTTGAGCTCATTTATGATTATGATGTCACTATGGAACATAAAGACCTCCAGCCCACAAGTGACCCAGGAAGGAAATACTGCAGAGCTCTGGGGAACTATAAACATCTCTGTAACATAACATTGACATAGAAAGATACTTTTATATAGTTGAAAGTAATGGAAATCTGCGCTGCTTTAATCTGTGAAGGATTATATCAACTTGTTATAGAATCAATTTTACAATACATTAAAGATATTATCTACCATATATGTTTTCTAGCATATATGTGCACACACACACACATGCCCACACCCAAACCATTATTCCACGTGTCTTCTGCTGTGCTGCTTTATTGTGCCATCTACTCTTCTTACTATTGGAAATATTAGCTCACATGTATTCTTTCTTTCATATGAGATGATGTGCCTGTACATTGAACCCACTACATATAAATGTTTAAAAATGTACCTAGGATAAACATATACAATTTTTCTTAATATTATTTTAAAAAGCAAATGGCATTAGGACTAGTACTCTACTATTTCTATTATATTGTACTTGTAAGTAATCTTGGCATGGTTTAAAACATGTAGAATTATGTATATATAATATATATATATATCTATATATCAAATTAGAAAATGATGGAGCTATATTATTCACATAGGTCGAAGAAATGAAAGTCAATACAAACATATATGTGTAACTTTGGGTTTGTAGCAAAGTAACACCTCTGAAAAACACATTATTACCAAATAAAATTACTCCAGCAACTTAAATTTTTTAAACATTCTTTCTATTTATGTTTTCTGTCTTTCACATCATGTATCTCTATCCCATCCATTTCTCCATTGCTTTGGATCTATTTTCTGCTCTTGAAACTGTCCCAAATAAAATAAAATAAAATAAAAATTCAGAGGAAAAACAAGGGAAAAAAATCAGTCCATTCATTGACATTGTAGTGTGACATGGTGAATCATGCAATAAATCCTTCTGTCCATATATCTTTATTGCAAGTGTTCATTGCAAAGAGTCCTTGGTCTGGTTTAAGGCCTCTGGTTTCTTCCACACTGTCCATTCTGGGTGCCCGCTGGGACTGTTCTTGTATCTCCTATTGTATAGTGGTTAGACAGAAAACTGCCCCCAAACAGAGTGGCACTGTTAGGAGGTGGGGCCTTGCTGGAGGAAGTGTGACACTGTGGGTAAGAGTTTTGAGGTTTCATGGACTCACCACCCAGTCACTTGATGTCCTGTTGTCTGCAAGATGTAGCACTCTCAGCTCCCAAACCGTGTCTGCCTGCACACTGCCATGCTAGCCACCATGATAATGGACTTACATCTAAAACTGTAAGTGAGCCACCCCAATTTAATGTTCTCTTCAGAAGAGTTGCTGTGGCCATGGTATCTCTTCACAGCAATAAAAACCCTAACTAAGACACCCTGTGTCTTGCCGATTGAGCAGAACCATCCCCTTTACATGCTCTAGCAGATCCTAGATAGGGTATATGCTGGGTGGGCCAATTCATGATGCTGTTTCTGGGTTTGGGTCCTTGCAGGATTGATCAGCCTGCCAGCTCTCCTTGTCCTCACCACCAGGGTGAGCTTTTTTGCATTTCTCTGGCTACTTTACCCCTTGCAACTATGAGCAAGTCCCCACTACAAGGGCCAGTTCTCCTTCTTTTACTCCCTCAGGGTTGGTTTCCTACACCTACACCTTCAGGGCCAGCTCTTTTGTGTTGGCCAGGCGAGCTTCAGGGGCCAGTCTCCTTCATGCTGCTGCTGCTGAGGTAGGTCAGCCTTCCTTCTTTTACTACTACCTGGACAGCTCTTCCACCTGCCACAGTCTGTGAGGGGTTCTGGGAGGAGGGCGTCTTTCGCCTGCACATACCACCATATGGCAGGGGAGGGATAGAATCAGATCTCCCAAGCTCGTGTTCTTGGCTGGTTCAAAAGCACTCCAGTCAGTAGGGTGAGCTCTGCTGTACTTCCCAGGTGAGGTGCCGGGCCCACGATTCTGAGTGCTAGAGCTGGTAATGGAAGGATCAGCTCCCTTGACAGTTGGAGGGGGTAGGAGCAAGGGAGGCACCCTTCCCTTACCCCGACTACTACATCAACGATGAGGAAGTTGGTATCAACTATGCCTCACTTACACCCTTATGGCAGGCTCCTTCATGTCCCTATTCACAGGGTCAACTCTACTGGTTTGCCCAGGAGAGGCACAGGGCCCATTCTTCCTAGTGTGGCAGCTTGAAAAAAGGCTGAGTCAGGTCCTCACCTGCTACAGGTGGTGAGGGGCGAGGGAGGTGTCTTTTCTTCCCCTCAGGGCAGCAGTGCCCTGTTTTCCCATTCTTACGCCCTTAGGGCTAGCTTTTTCTTGCCTCTGAGAACAGGGTTAGCTCTATTTTGCTGCTCAGATGAAGTATAGGATCCTCTCTCTACCTCAGAAATCTTTCCCCAGACATCTTCCCAGGAAATCCTCGTTTTTCAGTCAAAGTAAACCTATTACAAATTGCCAACATCGTGAATCATTTTAGCTTGTTTCAAAACTGCAAAGAAATCAAATCAGACAAATTGCACACTTGTGTATCTGGCTTTTTACTCCCACGGTAATGTGTTTAAATGTATCATCATCATGCTAATTATCAGTGGTGTGTAGGATTGTGAGTTAGAGTAGGAGTCATCCCACTCTTTCTGAATGCTATCAATGCATTTTAGCTATTCTGAAAGAAGCTAATGTTGAAATGATTGTAAAAGTTTGTTTCTCAGAGTTATGATTTGTTTTGAGTCTGTATATATGAATATAAATTCTGAGTTGTGGAATATGTACAAATTTAGCTTTATTAAAATTTCAACTATGTTTGCATTCACATACATACCATCGCGTATATCTGTCAACAATATGTGACACACGCTATTGCTCCATAAATTTGCCAATATGGATGTGTCCAATATTTTTAAGTTTAGTTATTTTTAAGCACAATATTATCATTGTATTTTGATTTCCTCTTTTCCATAATTAATAATATTGAGATTTTTGTTATTATTTTGCACCTTTTTGTGTTTATTCCTTTTATGATTAACTTTTTACCTTGTAATTTCCTCTCTTAATGTAAGATGATGTCTGTAAGTCATCCTCTAGAGACGCATCTTTTTGGGTATCTTTGAAAAGTAAACACTAAATTAGATGTATTGTATTATGTAATTTTAATAGTTTTCACTAAATGGATATGATTTTCTTTTCTATGAAGTTGTAAAAGTATTATTTATTTATGAAAATATAATACTTGTTGTATCAAAGCAGTGTGATGTTGATAAGTTGATTAGAATAGACTCCAGAAAGAGAGTTTTGGAAACAAATTCATAGTATCTCTCAATTATTATCCAGATTGGTTAGAGATATTGTAGTTTGTAATGAAATGTTGGGAAATTGATCATGCAGAGAAAAGTGGAAGAAATAGCTCCAGAAAGAAAGTAAGACAGGCGGGAAGGAGGAAAAAAGATGAAAAGAAGGATAGATGAGGAAAGAAGGGATCACTGAATGAAGGAAACTGAATCCTCATATTGTCTGAGATCTAAAAGCCAATTTGGCTTTGATTGTAGCCTAGCATGTTGCTTTCATATAAATCTACAAGAGTTAGATATAAGAAAAAATGTTTGTGATCTTAACCAAACCAAAGGTATCTTAAAGAGCAATCATAATGCAAAGGCCATGAAAGTAAAACATAAATTTTACTTCATGAAACTAGAAGATTCCACTAATTATTATTCCAATTATAAAGCTTTCCAACTATAGACATTAGCTTGCATTCTAATCACATTACCAGGCCATAATTTGATTTCAGTTCGTTCTGCCTGGAGAGAACATTGATGTCAGTTTTGACTCAGGCCCTGTACACTATAGGGAGGATCCCCAGTGGACATATTGGAGTTTTAGCCATTTGGCTTTTTCCATGGAAAGCATTACGATCGAATATTCAAAACTAAAGTTTTGAGTTCATTCATATTCTTCTGTCCTAAAATCATGTGTGATAGGAGGCTGCCAGACACATACCTCATCACCAAGCTCAAGTTGTTATCATTTATTTAGTCTTCACAGTGCTTTGAATTTTTACTCCAGTCTAAGAAAAGAGATCATGAAAGAATAGTTATGTGAAAAGTTAGTGACCGAAAAGCACCAGTGTCAGGTTAATTCCAAAGTCTACAAAAACCCAGCTCCTGTGAAGTTGATGTTATGTAACCTTTTAAGTGTTGTTAGAACTCATTTTCATTTTTCAAAGATTCTTCTAAATGCAAATGTGTTTTATGTCCATATTCACCATAAAGCTGGCTACGTGAAGTGTACCTCTTATCATGGCAGTGATTTTTATAGCCTTTAAAAACATTTTCATTTCCCAAGCAATAAGCAAGGGTTCCCCATAAGCAAGATTTTGTGTCATGTTTACTAGCTTATGTGCCTGGTCACGCTGTGGGATTATCCCTTAATTATGAGTTTAGCCTTGGCAGGCCAGATGAATAGGAAATCATGCTAAATCTCAAGTCTGCCCTGTCTCTTGTTCTTCTGCCAGTCAGGGTGGCTCTAATAGGAAAATAAATTTAAAATGCATTCATGCAGATACTTTGCTGGAATAACTACTATACAAATGCAAAATTTACAACAAAGATAAGTGAAACCAAATAACTAAAAAAGAACTATGCATTTCATGCTACAGGATACCAGAATGATGTTTGTGTGTGTGATTGTGCGTTTAAAGTATTCATCATACATTGATCACAGCAGTATACAGATGGCAAAATGAATTTGATGAATACTAATATGTTGAATACTGAACAATAACACATATAATGGTGCATGCAATATAAACTAATTTATGAAAACATATAATTTTGATGGTTTTGTTTTATGTAATATTTAATGCAAAAGTATCTGATAGGCATAATTCATAAATTTTCAGTGAAATTCTGTATGTCTTGCTCACTCTTTACCATGAAAAATTAAGTACATCTCAGCATAGCACTGAAGATGTTGATCCTATCTGCACTAGTCATTAAATGGCTCTCTTGATCAGTTGAAATTTAATTTGCTCATAATAAGCCTGAAAGTATGAAATAGAAGGACTAATGTGATGTTATACATAATTCTATTATTGGAATTGCAAAGTGACTTTACACATAATCTTATAATCAAAATATTTACTTCTACATTGACCTTGTGTGGCTGTTTTTTTAAAGTGTTCGCATTTTAAAATTGGATACTGACCTAGTTATTTCCAGTTGTTTACAAATGTGCTATCAATTATGAGCCACCAGATGAAACAGAACTGGTAAACTGACCAATAGAAGATGAAAAATGATGCTACACACATCCCAAATTCAGCAGAGAGGAAAATGTTGCCTAAGGGTGACATTTTTGCGAGATTGAGAAAGTGTACATTTGTTTATAAAAATATTTGATCATGAAATTTTAAATAGAGTTCCCAATGCCTGCTTAATACCCATAAAAAGTGAAGTCATCCTATGAAAAGCTTTATCCACTTTTTATCTAGAGTCTTCATTTTCTATTACATTTGTATTAGTGGAAAATATCCTGCTCATAGTCTTATTAAAGCTTGGCATGATGGCATGACAAGAGGCTGACCTAAACAAAAGATACTATGGCTGTTGTGAGTGCAAAACCCCTTCCTTGAGACAAGAACTCTCTGTGGTCCCTCCTGAAGTCCTGCTATGGAAACTGTTAGAATAGCCTGGGGCACAATACGGTTTTAATAATTTCGTCAGCAGTTTCCTAGGGACTACCAGTCACTTTTTGATTTGTCCACATGGTTAGAAAAGTACCTTTTAGCAAACTCCAGAGAGGACCAAGGAACTTGCATTAACTGCTTTACTAACCAGCAAAGTGAGTTGCCTGTTGTGAAATATTTGTTTACGCTGTGTCAAGATGTACAGTGGAGGCTGCTTTAATAAGGAGTTGAATGGCCAATAAATAGGCAGGAGAGAATAAGTGAGACTTCCTGGCAAAGCAAGTAGCTCAGGTGAACCTAGGTGAGCAGGAGATATCAGTAGATACTGAAGAAGTCAGACATATGGTGCAGAGCACAAGTAACTTCACCAAGTGGCAGGACATAGATGAAAAGAGACTGGTTAATTTATGTTATAAGTGCTAATTGGGAAAAAACAAGCCTAAGGTCCTTATCTTACAAGATTTCATAATTGATAGTAAGTCTCTTTGTCATTATTTGCAAGCTGGATGCCCAAACGACAGTATGACTATAATTTCCAGTTTCAGTGAAGGCCCAGGGTAAGTGCTGTCTTGTGACAGGCAACATAATTATAACCCAGTTATCAGTCCCAGGTCAGAGAACCAAATATTCTTACCTTCTTTAGGAATCCAAATCTTCAAGGGTTGTATTACAGATTAACTTTGTTGCTTGTATTTTGAGCCAGAATCTTTTACTGTGTCTCAAGTGAGTCTTGACCAATAACTCAGAGTTCTTGCCTCAGTTTTCCAGGTACTAGCATTATAGGCATGAGATATTTTATTGAGCAGTAAATACTTTTATAGTGGCAGATACTATGATAACTCTCCATCTTGAAATAAAACGCTATTAAAAATGCAACAAAACTTCCAAGTTTTCTTGTTTTAAACTATTGGTTTTTTTTTTTGCTTGTTTGTTTTTTTTCCTTTGGTTAGCTCTTCCTATTTAGATTTTGAAAATAAATAGGTAGAGTATGAGCTGCTAAAAAGTTATTGTTTGATGTGGAAAATTTCTGTGCAGAGGCCAAAGGTCCCAAAACTAAGTTCTCAATAGCTTTTAGTTTGCCTAATATCTCTTCTCTTAGTCTTTTTTATCATATGCAACTTCTTTCTTAAGTGCTCTCATGAAAAAAATCTCTATCCCATTATATAGTGATTATTTTCTAATTTAAGTTTAAAATTTACCAGTGTTCCATCTAGTTGTCTGTATTATTGTACAATTTCATTATACAAAATATTTTGTTGATTCATCTAGTTTTAACTGAATTGCTTTTCTGAGATTACTGGTTATGGTCTCCTCGTTCTGTTTTATCCTTGCAGCTACAATATAGAAAAACAGATTATCCGCTTCTTTCTGGAAGTAGCATAGATAAAACTGAAACCTCAAAAACTTATAGTCTTTTAAATATTTTCCTTCTAGTGAAGAGGAGACTGCGTCATTGCTATGTTTGTTTATAGCCTCCTGAACCTGTGGATTTTAATCCTCAGATGAAGTGCTATAGCCATCATCAAATCATCGCTGTGGCCCTGTATTCTTGTGGGAGGTCTCATCTGATGTGGGATTCTGCTCTGCATGCTGTGAATACCATTGGTTAATAAAGAAACTATCTTAGGCCTGTGATAGCGTAGAGTAGAGCTAGGCAGGACAAACTAAACTGAATGCTGGAAGAAAGGAGGCAGAGTCAGGGAAAAGCAATGGAGCCACTGCCAGAGACAGACATGATGAAACCTTGCCAGTAAGCCATAGGTCTCATGGTAAAATATAAAATAATGGAGATGAACCAATTCTAGATTTAAGAGATAGCTAGCAATACACTTAAGTAATTGGCCAAGCAGTGATTTTATTAATACAGTTTCTGTGTAGTGATTTCCGGGCTGAGCAGGCAGGAACCAGCAAGAGGTTTCCTTACTACACTCATCATTCTGAATCTTCTTTCTCTGGGAATACTCTTAGAATGATTTCCTGATATTTGGCTATTCATCTATCTTATTTTTAGATGCTAAATAATGTAGAATTTGTGTACAATTCAAGCATGTATTTTTACATATTTTCATTTCTTACTTAGTTGTATGATAAAAAGTAAGAAACCTCCCACAACCTGACTTTATATTATTCAAAAGTTCACTAAGCAAACTCAGATTGAGTTCCACACCTAAACATAAGGAATGAGTCTGTAAGATATCTGTAACAGAAGCAAAAACCACCTTCATGATCTTAGAATGACCAGGGAGGTTACAGGTATGACACCACCTTTATTATTTTAATATTTCTTGATAAAATGTAACAAAAATCTTTATATTATTAATAATTATTTCTTGACTATAAGTATAAATCTTTGAAAAGCCAGGCGGTGAAGGTGTGCGTCTTTAATCCCAGCACTCAGGAAGCAGAGGCAGGAGGATCTCTGTGAGTTTGAGGCCAGCCTGGTATTCAAGAGCTAGTTCCGGGACAGGCACCAAAGCTACAGAGAAACCTTGTCTCAAAAAACCAAAATAAATAAATAAATAAATAAATAAATAAATAAATCATAGGAAAGGAAGTATTTTGTCATCAGTTTGCACAAGATCACAGTGACTCAGATCTTCAGGAACTTTTGTAAAATTGGGTACATAGTTCTGAAATTTTAAGTAGTTTTGAGAATTGGGGTTCTATGTATCAGTATCATACCCTTAGCTCTCAGAAACAGTATTGATTTTCATTACAAGATAAAATAATTGAAAGACATTAAACCAGTAGCATGCAATTACAGCTCACATAAAATATCATTGCAGAAGCAGATTAGTGTGATTCTAATAAAAAATTCTAATAAAACTCTAACAAAAAATTCAATATGATGATGACAAGACAATAGCAAAAATTAGATGGTTGTATAGTGATTGAGTAAAATGGTCATAATTTTAACAGAAGTTAAAGCCAAAATGTCTATTATGGAGAGGTTTTCCTTTTAAAAAATTGCTAAATCATGAAAAACCTTCCAAATGAGTTTAGTAGTTGTCAATGGAACATATTTAGATACATTAATGTTTAGATAGTTTCAGACAGCTTCAAATATTGAATTATAGCAGGTAATATTAAAAGCAATTTTATGAGGTAGTGCCAATGCTGATAAACAAGCACATTGAGTAGACTGTAATTTTCAAAAACGATTTTAGAAAATCAGAAAGACTAATGTAAATATCAGTTGTCCGAGCTTATTTTCAGACTACATGAGAACAAAGTCTAATCATATTTATGTTTTAATTATTTGAGTTGATAAATATATAAGCAGAAGAAAAATCATCATTTATGTGACACACAAACTATTTTTGATATGAAATATCAAAATATCTTTGTATTTTTGTAAATATCTTTCTGTATCTCAAACTCTACCATGGAAGAACTGGAAGTCAAGACCTTACTGTGTATTTCAAATAAATCTATTACATCTTAAGTCATTATGTATTTTAAGCAGTTCTTATAATTGATAAAAGAGTTCAGAGACTAAATGAGGGATATTTTCTATACACATATTTGTTTTAGCTTAAATATGACACTTCCTATTGTTTTCAATCTATAATCTAAAAAAATTAGATATGGATGCTAATAAAAGGCAGAATGAACAGGGAGTGAGAGATTCATACCCTGCCTGTGTTCTATTTTAATAACTGTTTATTTCATATTTTATAATATTTGAACTCAAATTTGTTCTCATTTTGTTTAACTGATCATCAAAGTTTTAGTGAAGCAAAATCTTTTATGTATCCAATTTTTAAAACTCTTTGTCAGCTCAGGCTATTGTAATACTACATTGGCAAAGTCTCAAGTGATATTTGAAGCATCATTATATTAAATTTTATTATAATCATTTACAAATGATCCTAATTTATTAATATATTGGTTTCAATGTCATAATTTATTTCAGGCAATACATCTTTCTAACTATTCAAGCTATTTATAAATAAATATCATATTTTCATATTAAATTATCTTTTTGTGAATGTTGATTCTTG
Source organism: Myodes glareolus (assembly GCF_982192425.1). NCBI lineage: Eukaryota > Metazoa > Chordata > Mammalia > Rodentia > Cricetidae > Myodes > Myodes glareolus. Next base: position 75,696,031 of record NC_142037.1, on the reverse strand, counting down.
TACATTTCCAAAACTGAAATTATATGGGTTTGCAATATAATGATTTGTCATCATATTTCATTATCATCAAAATGGAAATACATTATATTGTCTCATTTAGTTATTTTATAAGTTGAAGATTCTGAAATACTCTATTCTTAACTGCAATCTCGATTTTATTACTTGAAGAGAAAAAAATATTTTCAGGTTAAATAGCTCTCTCTTCCACTAAAGGCTTTTATGTACATTTTCATTTTATTTATATGATTAATAGTTTTCCCACATGTGTGTATGTGCACCACATGAGCAAATTGCCCAAGGATGCCAGAAGAGGTCTTCATATATGAAGTTGGCATTATAGATGTTTTTGAGCCACCCTGAGGGTTATGGGAAATGGGCCAGTGTCCTCTAGAAGAGCAAGTAGTCCTCTTAAATGCTGAGCTACCTTTTTAGACCAAAACCTTCCATTGTTTATCTTTTTTTCTTTAAAGTCTTACCATGCTGCCCAATTGCTCTTTTTTAATATGCCCACATTTCTAAAGGTGTAGAAGAATAAGACGATATGTTTCAACTTTCAAGCTAAAATTTTAAAGATTTTTTTGTATGCTTTAAAAGCACATTTTTTCCACGGATTATTTTTCACTCATGCCTTTGGATTTGGAATGTTAATTTGTATAGACATTACTTTTGCATTGCTTGCACAATAATGATTTATTATGTCTCAGAAGATGAGTGAGAATAAGTTAGACATGGATCTCACTATGTTAAAACCATGTTGGATTTTAAAGCTTTGTGTAAGGGAGTGGTCATAAGCTTGGCTTATTACATTAAGCATAATATCTACTGTGTCCCTCATGTTATAGAAGATGACAAAATTTTCCTATTGGAGGTTGAATAATCTTACTTCACGAACATATGCACACCAATGTTGGTTTTCTAATCTTAAAACTGAGAATAATGCTATAATAAACATGGGGCTCAGATATATGATATATATTGACTTCAATTTTTCTGTATATGTTATCATAAGTGGAATTGCTAGGAACATATCAAATTTAACTTATGAAAGTAGATTTTTGAAAGAAAAATATGCTAAACGAAGGACACAAAATCCCAGTTACAATAATCTATGGATATCCACTGAACAGAATTATCTTCATTAAATGAGAAAACATTTTATGCTCTAACAAACATATTAGTTAATATTTTAAATGATTTACCACTGAATTATAATTATGTATGATAACAACTTATCAAATGATTTAATGACTTTAATAATGTACTTTATCAAAATAATTATAACTTTTTGATAAAATAATGAAGTATAGGCAAATTAAGGCCTCTCCATCTCTTGTTTGTTTCTTATTTCACTTTCAAAGTCAACAAAATTGGTTTTCTTCATGGCTGACACACCTCTTTGACATTTTTTCTTGCTAATGTATTTTATTGACTCAAAATTATATTTGGCCTGTATATATAATCTAAAATAGTCTACTAGAATTTAATGATCCATAATCTTAGTTTCTCCTTCCAACTTTTTTCATTTGCTTTGATATGTTTGTAGTTTGAAGTTGTAAGATGCTTATATTATTAGATGTTAATTATTCTGCATAGTACAATATATATAAATATTGCATTTATGTGCATATAGAATAAGTAGTGGAGTAACTACTTGAACTCTTGAATGTTATTCTCTAAAGGCAATACTGCGATTCCTAAAACAGTCACTTTCAAATAAGTAAAAAATTATTATCTCCTGATGACTGATGACTGATCAGTTTTACTTTTAATGTTTATGAATACAAATGTATCAACCTATTATTTATAAGAGAAGGTGTTGCTATATAACCTCGACATGTTTGGCACATATTGTATGATTAAAAATAAAGACAGTCTCCTGTTACAGCCTCCTCACTATTGAAATTACAGTCATGAACAGCCAAACCTTTCACCTGCTTTATACCAGTAACAAAAACATCCTTGAGCTTAGGGAAAGTTTTTCAAATGTGTCTTTTTTCCCCCTTTATTTCTGGTAGAGTTTATGGCATTATATAGTTATGGAGTCTTTCTGTGTGTGTAAAACAGGATATTTACTTGCTTTACAATAGTCAGAGTAGTTTTTAAGTTGAACATCATGATTATGTCCAAAATCTTCTATAGAGTCTATTGTCTCTATTTTCCATCTCAAAGGTGCACTGGAATTACAGATTATTGATGCTAAACCCAAGTTCATCTGGGTTCTTAGAACTCAAGCTAAGGTCCTCATTCTTGTGTAACAAGTGCTTCAGTCACTGAACAGTCTCCTTCCCAAATATACTTTTTAAAATGTCACATATTTTACAGTTTTACTTAGTAGATACCAACCTACCATTTTTCTTGAATATCTTATAAACAGCAGTTTTTCTTGAGCTGCTTATGATATATTCAAAACTCCCAATGGGGCTCAAACCCAAAAGGCATTAAACTCTCTAAACTCTGTATATTCCCCATTCATACACAATCATGAGAAAGATATATATATATATATATATATATATATATATATATATGTCTTCTTTATTAAGAAAAATATAACAATGATAAAATATAACATTGAAAACAATACACTGCAATATAATGGCTAACACCCTACTCTTGTATAATGGAGCTAGTAGTATTTAGAGTAAGTGTTCACATCCATATGATAGCAAACTAGTCAACCTGATAACATAGATTGAATGATGCCAAATTACAATATCATCAATATAACTCTATATTATTACACCACACATGTATGTGCATGCTTAAAATTATGCATTCAATGACCAATGTTATGTTTTCTATGATACTCATTTAAGTTATTTGAAATTGTGTGTAGTGACTCCAGTAAAAGTCAAAATGTTGTAAAGATTTAAGGCTTATTTATTTATTTGATTATGGAATTCACCTAGAAAATGGGATGAAAAGAAGGACATTGAAACTCTTCACTGAGTGTGGCAGAATACACTTCTAATCTAGGCAACTTCATAGGTTGAGGTAGGAAGATTTTCAGTTTCAGACCAGCCAGCCTCAGCAATTTAGGAAGATCCTATAATAAAACAAAGCAACACATGAAGAGAAACTCATAAAAGTGTCATTTTCATGTTACTTTAAAATTGATAACATAAATGGGGACATGATCAAAATGTTGTTCAAAGACTTCATAGGTACTTCAAAGAATGTCTGGAAAAAGACCAAACTGGTCCATATGAACTCATTGAAAGCGCTAAATAGTCCAAAGAATTTTATTTACTGTTTGGAAATGTGTTTATTAAGGAAACAAAGAGGAAAAAGCACATTAGCATCTCCACACTGCCCCATGCAACTGCATCTGAAGTATTGTGTTGCTTGTAAGAGTTACATTTCTTACACAAGTCAGTGAGTTAACCTAACAAACTGTTGCATTCTACTTTCTATTTACTGTGAGTTTGATAAGTAGTGTCTGGTAAAGTTCTCTTCTTGTGCAACCTCACTAAGTGAATCTGTACTGGTCATGCTTAAAACAGTCTCTTGACTGATAATTCAGTATGACTTTCACCTGAACACTTCTTCACCTGCAATTCCCCTGTGTATAGCATTTCTTTTCATTGGTGATTCCAATAATCCCTAAGGATGGACTGTGTGTTTTCTTCAGGATTTTCATATTGACTTTCTACCTTTGAAGCTTATTACTTCAGAGAACCAATATGCTTGATCGATTTTCTTCCTCCCAAATTTACTGAATGATTAATGGCATTGATAATACTGATTTTTGTTTTTGATTGAGTGGTAAAATGATGAAATTCAAATTCATAACTTGACCTAATTTTTCTAATATATATCTATTGCTAATATGCATGTATATAAACCTGATGCTGTGCGATTTGCTTTTGTGTTTCTTGACTCTTTGTGTTTTCTAATACTAACAGGCCTGCCACATCCAAGCATTCAGTCATAGGTATCAGATACTTTTCTCCCTGTTTTTGTGCTGTGTCCATACACATTCATGCATTTATCTGTAACTAGTCTCTCTCTGTTCCTCCAGTCAGCCCCGAGATAATAACACAGAGACTTCTTATTAATTACAAAATTTTGGCCTATAGTTTAGATTTGTTCCTAACTAGATCTTAAATTTAAATTAATCCAGTTCTGTTAATCTATGTCTTTCCACGTGGCATTACCTCTCTTTTATTTTGCATCTCCTGATTCCTCTCCATTCATCCTGGCCTCTCCAGCATGCCTTGATTCTTCTTCCTCCCTCTGCCCAGATAATCTATGTTTACCTTCTGACTAGCTATTGTCCATTCAGCATATAAAGTGCAGGTACCTCACAATATTTCCTCGTTCTTGTCTAAATAAAAAAGAAAGGTTTTTAACTCTTACATAGTAAAATTATATACAATAAGAACAATCATCAGATAAGAATTAGATACACAATATCCAGTCTATCTATATTAGGCAAATGCAGAGAAAGTACTGTATTACTTATCCTATTTTAGTGAGTACAAAGTTATGCACCTAATTCACTTTCTATTCTAATTTGTATTACCAACACCAAGCTATCCTTTTTACCTCAAAACATTAATTTTTGTTTTGTTTTGTTTTGTTTTTTTTTGAGACAGGGTTTCTCCGTGTAACAGTTCTAGCTATCCTGGAACTTGTTGGTACACCAGACTTGTCTCAATCTGGTAGAAATCTGACTGCCTCTGCTCCCAATTGTTGGGTTTAAAAGTGTGTGCCACCACCATCTGACTCAAATTATTATTTATTTTTTACATAAACAGTCTATGTTTTCATATCTCTCAACTTTATGTATTTCATCCCCCCCTCTTTTAGGAGTTTCTTTTCTGAATTTGGTAACATGGAAAACTAATTATAGTTATCTAGTCTTCAACCCCATCAAAGACCTGAGAAAAAACTATTACCTGAATAAGCAGGAAGTGCAGAGCAAGCAATTTATAAAATTATAGAAATGACAGAAACGTTGACTGCCTGGACAGTCACTCAAGGTTCATCTGCAATGTTGGGCATCCATCTTCGGCATACAGACATAGAACATCTGAGAGACATTTTTTGTGAGGTAGGAATTTCAAAAGACTGTCCTACTTTGTCTTGGCAAAGTTTGGTAGTGGCATTCTTATATGTCCAGTTTGTTTAATTAGGACAGGATGCTGTTAATAATCAAGACAAAAGCAGTTTATTGTCTTGTGGCTAATTTTGCCATAATTAAAGCAAATTCAATATGAAGGTTTTTAGATGCCCATCATCATTTTCTGATGCAAATTGGTTCTGCCAGGAGCAGACATATCTCACTGTCATAAAAAGTCTTACGTTATTAAAATATCTTAAATGAAATATACTGTAGGTCTATGAAGTATTTGAAGATAATCTATCAAAATATATCTCTATTGGACATTGAAAGCATACCTAACATGACCACAAATTTAATTGGTATAGATGATTAACTACTCAACTATATTTCTTTATTATCACACACAGTTTTTAAGGACTAAAACTTTACATTACATTTTTAAATGAGCTACACAGGTACAATACAAAAGTAGAAACCAATATACAGTATAAGAAAAATAACATTAAATTTGTATCAATATACTAAAAGCCTTAATAACAATGTAAAATATTTGGGACTCATAATTATTCCAAAGTAGACTGTAAGAGGAGACTGCTTGTTTCTTTCCCAATTGTTCAAACATGAATAATCAAACAGAAATTACAACTTTTATTGGTCAATAGCTCATATGTATTTCTAGCTAACTCTTGCATCTTAAATTATACTATTTGTATTAATCTTTGAATCATCATGAGACTGTGGCCTACCACTAATTTTCTGGCTGGTGGTTGCTATTTTTCTTCATTGTCAGTTACATTGCATCACTTTAACTCTGCCTAATTTCTCTCTATATCTATCCCAGACTGGCTATTTCTGCCCTGCTATAGGCCAAAACAGTTTCTTTATTAAGCTATAGTAATGAAACATATTCACAGCATACAGAGGGGAATTCCAAATTAGTAGACTGAACAATCCACCCTTTTATTCTATCATTTTAATGATATTTCTCCCACTTTTTTCCATCAGAAAGAGATCCTAGAACCTCAATTCCATCATTCATCTTTTTACCTGACCAGGCCCAATAACTATTAACCAGCCACTCTAAATCATAACACATATTTGTTACCCACTGAGTGACCCAAAACCCCACTGCATTCTTGAGAATGTGAATGTCATGTTCTCTAGACTGATTCCTGTTGAATGATGCTGAAAGCATCTTTTGGAAACCCAAACAAATGTGTGATAATGGTCACATCCTGGGAAAATAAGTTGTACTATTTTGTATATAGTATCTGTGCGATTGCAAAGTATAGAGCTTATCTGAAGCCTTGGCTCGATAGTGTGACAAGCTGAATGACCTCAGCTAGCTGTTTTGAAGTTGTTATGGATGCAGAATTTTGAGAAAACTGCAACAGAGAAATTCTGAGAGGCTGGATGACATGGACTATTTGTCTTCATTGGTGTCTATTCCTTTTAATTTGAAATGTAAACTTTTAAAGGCAACATATATATCTGCATTAACACAGGTATGAAATATGTAGTGTGCACAAGTCAGCTAAATATGTTTTACTTTCTGTGTTTGAGCATGTAAAAACCATCTGACAACTTTATCAATCCTTTTGGACTGTATAAACAAACCTCTATCCATGACATATAAAAGTATGACATGTAATCATAAGTCATGAGGATTTTGTATCCAACAAGGTTTATCATGTCTTATCGAGTCTTAGAGCTATTTCCGTAATAGAGGGATCAACATATATGTCATCTGTCCTGTAATCTTTCTTAGTTTCTTTCTTCATGTTTGTAGCTAAAATTTTTCAGGTCTCCCGAATCATATCAGATTTTATTAACTTTGTGGAGAATCATAAGTTTTGTTTCCTGTTGAAACAAAGACATAGCCTGTCCCACAATGCAAAACAGTTTCATTTTGAAGTTAAGACATATTTAAAATGTATAGTTTGGCTTAATTTAGCAGTTTCCATAATATAATCTTTTATGCAGCTAATTTTGATACATTAGGATGTTAAAAAAATCTTAAGAGTGAACAAAGCACCTAAACACAGCACAGGATCTGGAAACCCTGTCCTTATCTTTTCTGGTGTGTGTTTATATGTATAACTTTATTATTCCTTAAAGATGTTGCTTTATTATTTTTAAACTATTTTTTCTATGACTGACTATACCCATCCTTTTTTTATTGTATCTGTTTAAAGGTTTCATTGGTCTGAACTATTTACTGCTTGCTTTCAGTAGTTTGTGACCATGTGAGCTCAGCCTTAAACTCACTACATGGCTGTGCACATGATTCTGACTGGCTCAATCCCACAGCAGCATCCAGGAGTAATTTCTCTGTATGTCCTAGACCACCTGAGAAACTATGGAGCTAGGAAGCTGCAGCTGGCTCTATGTTTTCATGGTTGAAACTTTTTTTTAAATTTTCTTAGTTCCTATATAGAAATACATGCTCCCACCTCGATTATTATGTATAATGAGTCTTTTTCATGTGTCAGCTCTCAAATAATGACACCAAGACTTATTATTTATTATAAAATCTTAGCCTTAGATTAGGCTTGTTCTTCAGTAGCTCATGTAACTTCAATTTAAATTCAGTATTATAGACAACTTTTGGCAGAACAGACAATATATTGTAAATTATATTTTTATAATCATACCAATCAACATGAAGTTCTTAAAAAGTATGATCCACATTTGCTATAAATTTAATACACTCAGGATACTTGTTCTTTACTGTAATAAGTCTTAGATAGATAGGGTCTATGATTTCTTTCAAACAGAAAAACATAATTCATTTTTATAATATTTGATACATAACTTTCATGATTATTTACATTATTAAAGCTTATGAAATTTTTTTTATAAAGAACATCTTTAACATATCACTTAGGCTTTGAATAATTGATATAAGTCTAATTTTACTGACTAAGTTTTCTTGCTTTGAATCTTTCACATACAAAGATGATTCTACTGTTAATGACATCAAAACAGATAAAATAAATATTATACTGCATAATGGATTTGTGACTAAAGGTAGTCAAAACGCATACTCAGGCAGAATAATGCCTTCATTTGATTTAGTTCATATTTAGTAATTCACAGCAAGATTCATTAGTTGTGTCATATTTGTGGTCTTTTTCATCCTGTAATACCAGAATGAATACCTGTCACTAAGACTACATTATTTTCAAAGCCCAAAATATTTATTTATGTCTCCTTGCGGGAAGTTCACTGACCCTTTTTTGAAAGATTGCATTTATCCTTATTGTACACCAGAGACAACTGAATTTAAGGCTAGTGAGCATGCATTCTAGAATAAAAATTAAATTAAATCTCTGTTCACTCTTCATGTTTGACTTATTTTATTGAAAATAAAAGGATGGGGTGATTTTAAGAAGAAAAAATACATATTCGATGAGTTGAAAAACTGTGAGACTTTCAGAGTCTATATAAAGGAATTTGGCTATATTACAACGGGGAGTGGCTCAGGAAATGTGACTATAGTATGAGACAAGATTAAACTTGAAGGACAAGGATAATGTGGTTTAGGGGTTATTACCCAAAAGGGTTTAAGTCCATTGAAGGTGCTAAGGAAGGAGTCTTATTACTGAAGTCATATTAGAAAAGAATACTGATTACTGACAGTGTTTGTGGTAAGATAAAAGGGATTATCTATATTGATATATTTTAGAAATATACAGTACAGAGTAACTTCAGGTGTTTTGCTAATTGATAATTTGCAAGCTGTTTTCTAATAAGATTTATAATATGAAAACAACATAAAGGATCTTCTGGTTTATGGGATCAGGGCAAGTTTTCTTTTGAAAATGTTGGATTTGATAGCCTAAATGTGTTTGAAAGAAATTAATTTCTTCTGCCATGAAATTAAATACATCTTTTAAAAAATATCTTTATATTTAATTAGAAAATGCACATAATAATGAATGCAGATGTTACTAGACTAGTGAATAGCCATGGCACTTTAATTAGTAATATAGGATTGATTTCATATTTAGAGATCAAGAGCATGTTCTTTTAAGCTTGCCTTATTGACATTTTAGCTTGTTCAAATCACTAATGCCTTATTTCATATTCCTTTTCATCTTTCATTTTCAAAATAGGAAGGTGAAAAAGAAATAAAGGATTAATTAATGGTGTAAGAAGGATAGTGTATTCATAAACTGTCTGAGTCATTAAGAGACACATATAATGGAAGCAAAATGAAGATCATTGATGAAAATTATGAAGAAGGTCAGTATAGGGATAAATATGAAAGGCAAGAAGAGATAAGAACATTACAAAAGGAATTAATGAGCACAGCACATTTTACAACTTCTTAGTCACAAATCTCTTTTCAAGATTAGACCACAATTATGAGAGAAAAACCATACATTATTTAGATTTTTTAAATCTCAAGGACAGCTTACATATAATATAAACTAATCTGACTTTTATTTTCATTAAACACACAATGGTCATAATTAATTTTATTTCTTTGTTATTATTTTGTAATTGATGCTTGTCAATTCCAGCAAATAGCCACTCTAAACAAAGATGATGCCTTGGTCATTATTATATTAATAGCATTACAAAACCAAGTACACATAGTAGGTTTTTTTATCAGCTATAATGCATGAGCAAAGCAACACCAGAATCTATAATGTTTATTGAATATAGTGTTTACTGAATAAACTACGTGTCAGGTGTTGGAGTTCTGTTGAATTGATAATTTAATATTTTAGCAGCGTTGTTTGGCATAAAATAATTTCCAAATAAGAATAAAGAAAATTTTGTTACTCTGAGAATATATTTCTGATTATTCAATTACAACACGGTTGTTGAGCCTCAAAATAATACTTAAATAAAAGTATATATAGCCTACCATATATTTAAAGAGTTGTATTGAAGTATATGACTATAAAATTAGAGACTTTCTAAAAATTATACCAGTAAAAACTTTGTAAAAGAAATTTTATCTAATTATGTACACATATGGTATTAATTGGGCTCAGGATCACATGTGGCTACCTACACTTGATGGAGAAAGATTACCTGGCTCATTTATTTCAACATTATTATTTCTTATTAACACAATATTTACCATTCAAAGGATGAATATTGCACAAGAACATACACAGCCATGTAGCAGCAGCAGAAATGGACGATATGTAAATAAGATGAATTTGCAGGAGTTGAGTTCATGGGTGTCCACCAATCATTTCTTTTTCTTTTTGCTCATCTCCTCTCCTTCATGTTCACCATTGTTTTCTTCATTTGTTTTCTTTCTCTTTTTACAGCCTCCATCTTTTCCCACAAGATTCTCTTTCATTTTTGTTTCTCTATCCTGGCCGTGAATGTGAACAACAGACTGAAATGTAAGTGGCAAGAAGACAAAGTTTGAAGACTCAAGTGATTCTCGAAAGTGTTATCTCAGGTCCCTTCTATGGAGAGACGTGGCACTCTCTAATAGGAAATGAAAACTCTACAGTGACTGTCGGTTGCATCTTCTTTCATTGCCTTCCCTTCCCTTCTCAGAACTGCTGTTGTTTTTCGTGGATATGTTCAGGCTCTGCCTACATTTAATACTAAAATAATGCAATCTTTAGAAATAGATAACCAAAGCACCTTTATGCAAATATTAAAGTCTTGCTTACTGATATGTGCAACCTGTGACCATGAAGAGTTGAATTTATATTTGTGATTTGCTTCTATTTGTGAATAATATTGTGTCTAAACCATAATTAAGGATTTGGATTTGTGACTGTAATGGGAAAAACCACATATGCTAATAAATTTAAAGAATCAATCTAGTACTGTGGGCATCATAAGGATGAAAATAAATGAAAGAAATTATAACTTTTAGAAATATTTGGTTTTATTTAGAAACACTAGACTTTCCTTAGACAACTGTAGAATAATAAGGATTGCCTAATAGGATTTTATTATGTTCATTTTGCTATATACTAATGTATCATCTCATAACATTATTTTAAATGTAATTAGAAGAAAAGCTGTTTCTCTCCTGTCTCATGGGTTCTCTTAATTATATTTTAGGAGAAGCTATTTTGCCGCAAAAGGTATATTCTATAGTTTCGCAGCATAAACTATAGTGTAGTTTATTTATTCCATAAGAGAGAAGCTCTGCCTACTATGGAGGTTTACCAGAATCTTGGCTTGATTAATGATTTAAAAAATCATTTTATTGACTGTATATTAAAGTTTGCTTACTTTTCATTTTCCATTAAGACAATGCCTCAAGCTTTAATACACTATTCAGCTATATATTTTCAGATTCTAAATGTTATTACCTTCTGTGTTTTCTACACCATGTTGTTGACATGCATTCATGCAAATATAAGGAACACCATTCAGGCTAATATGTGCAGTGCTGCCCAGTAGATAGTACTGAAGGCCTGACTTCAGAAATGGTGTCACTCACATTCTAATAGGTAGATTTTTCTGTACTTGCCTATTCAACCATGTAAACCGTAACTAACAGCTAGGATAGTTTCTGAATTCCACTAGGATCCTATGCAGGATCTAAATTAACTCAAATCTGGATCTGATATATGAAGAAAATAAGATAATTTCCTTCAGTCAAATAAAGGAGATAGTTATAAAAAGCATCTAAATATAAGAATTACCCAGATCAATTCTAGAAGTCAAGAGGTATTAACTACATTTAGTGAATACCCTAGGTATTACTAGGTTCAATTTCTTTCATTACAACTTTAGTACCACAACTCAATATAGATTGGACATTTACATTTCCTTAATGTGTGAAATGCAAATGGAATATTTTCTATGTATTTTATCATTGTTCCAATATCAGTCAACAGGAAATGCATTATATAGACTCAAAGTAAGGGTACACACTGAGTTAAACCTAATGAGATACAGTTTTAGAATATAGATTTCAGGGAGCCAAGAAGTGACGTGATGTGCTTTTTATCACTGGTGGTTTTCTTGAAAGTTACTTTAAATTCTAGGTCTTTTGCTGCATCTGTAAAAGTCTGCCAGCAGGGCTCTCTCTTGCATTATAATTAAGAAACAAATGATTCAAACTCTTTTTTGTTTCCTTGGAACAAAACTTAACTCTGTAATCCCTAAACAAACTAATTACACTGTATTGTAGCAGCAAATGTTTAATACCTCTGATATTCTTGTTTATCCTGTTTCATCGTTATCTATTAAGAATGTATGGATTTTAAAAATAAATATTCATATAATGTAGTAATGAGGGCTATAATTTTGGCAGTCTAGAGATTAAAATTAGACTGCTAATTAAGAAAAATTTCAAGTTTGCTGAACATTGAAAAGAATTCTTACCTGATATGTATCTTTTAATTTCTATTACGATCTTAATACCTATGCTCTAAGTTACTTTCTCTTCTCTTTAGTTCAAGTACTACTGTCAAATAGTTTTGTTCATAGCAAAAAGGTTCTTTGTAGCTTAGAGTATTTTTTGATATCTATCTACCCACAGTGGAACACTGGGATGAGCTCCCAAAGTCCAGTTGAAGAGTAGGAGGAGTGAGAATATGATCAAAGAGGTCAAGACTATGACTGGGATTCCCATTGAAACAGTTTACTTGAACTAATGGGAGCTCACCAACTCCAACTGGACAAGGAAGGAACCAGCCTAGGACCAAACTTGTCCCTCTGAATGTGGGCGACAGTAGCATGGCTGTGACAGACTGCTGGGCCACTGGCAGTGGGACCAGGACTTATCCCAGCTGCTTGTACTGGCTTTTAGGGAACTTACTCTCTTTGGATGGATACTTTGCTCAGCCTAGCTATAGTAGGGAAGGCAGTAGAGCTTCCTCAAAGAAATGTGCCTTACTTTCTCTGAAGAAAGGAGGAGGTGGGGGAATAGGTAGAGGGAATGGGAGGAGGAGAGGGAGAGGGAACTAGGATCAGTATATGAAATGAATAAAGATAGTTTTCTTTTTAACAAAATATAAAATAAATTAAATAAACAAGTATTACTATTATCATAAACAGTAAAATTATTTTGAAAATGCTAAATGAGTAATGAACATCCACTTAAAGATTTAGACTATTTTCTTCAAGATGAACAGTCATATAAGAAGGATTAAGTAATTAAATATAACACATTTAAAGGAAAGCATGTGTATCACCAAGGCAGCTGAATATATTTCTAAATCACAGATTTTTAGCATCAGATTACATTAAGTTTTCTATCTGCTGCAAGTTTTGATCTTATGTTGATATAAGCACTTGTATGCAGTCCTGTGGTTGATGCCATATCTGTATTTCTGATCATAGAAGTAGGAGATACAGAACACACAGCTCTCATTATTGGAATATTTGAGAACACTTGAGTGGTATGTTCAGACTCTTTTACCCTGTCTACAACTATCATCATTTTCTATACTATCTACTATTCAAATGGACTACTTGATATGATTTTGATACTTAATGAACTATGTCCTATTCAATTAACATAAAATACCTGGATCTTGATGTTTTTATTGCTAAGATATCTGAAGCAATCTTTTGTACATTTCTAAATCTAAATTCTACATTCAATTTTTATGCATGGGCTAGGGGTGAGAGTTTACATTTAGAGAATTTTAAAGTCATTCTCTTTGGTCTGTGCTAAAAAAGATCAATTTCAAGAGAACTTTGCAAACTTTGCCCAAGAAAGAGAATTTTTGAGCATTTGCTTTTCATATTATGAAAGCAAATATGTGGAGGAAAAATGGAAAGGGAGCATACATACAATGCAGAAATATGAAATGAAATTCCACATATAATTCCCTAGTATGTTGGCATAATTCCTTCAAATTAGTAGCAGTCAATCCAGTATCTAGAATAAAAGTAAGCAATCAATAAGTTGATTCACTTAATCATACTGCTGATTACTTCAGTGTAACATATTCAGTTTTGATGATCATCCATTATTAATTGAGTTATTATATATTTCAACTAAAATGTAATAAGCCAAACTTATAATAAACCAGAGAATGATGTAAGATGCAAGTAGAGTTAGAGTTTAACATTAATAGACAATTTAAAATATTTTCTATATTCTTCGAGAATGTCTTACATGTATATCATTGTATTTTGATAATACAACTCTCCTGAAACTCTTCTAGGACATATTCCTTCACTAAGTCACTCTCCCAACTTTATTTCCTCCTTCTGTCCTAACATTCTGAGTTAAATGAGCATGGGTGTAGGGGCATCTACTGAAACCTGGACAACTTACCAACAACCACACTCACATAGAAAAGTAACTCTTTCTACCCCAGCTGCCACAGATTGACTCAGATCTGGGTTGGGCCTTTGTAGCTTCTTCCCTATTCATGCAGGAAAGTAGACTTGTTTTCTCTTCTGTAACTTTTGTGCTGCCAACCACATCTGCTATGAGTTATACGTGCACTAGCCCTATGAGACAGTTAACTTGGTGTAGGTACATATAAACAAGGAAGACCCACACTAAAGATTTTCAATCCTCCATTTTAATCAGGATTCAGCAAAAAGAATTAACAGTGCTTAGGTTATTCTCCTGAAACAGAAAAATTGTATCATGGACAACGAATAAAGAGTTATTCTTATCAAGCAAAATAGAACATATGATTGTAACAAGTTGTGACTAGTTGGGTGGTGCTGGCTCACACCATTAATCTCAGTACCCAGCACTCTGGAGGCAGAGGAATGAGGATATCTGTGAGTTCCAGCCCAGCCTAGTTTACAAAGTATTTTCTAGGACATTCAAAACTGTTACACAGAGAAACATAGTCTTAAAAAAGAAAATACAAACTAAACCAAAACAAAAACAAAAACCAACCAAGAAGTGACTATGCAAATTAGATTACATTAAAGGATTCTTAATGGGAGAAAAGATCTTTTGAGGAAGTACTTTTCATTTCTTAGGTTAGTATCTGCAGAACAATAGTCGAATAACCAAAATTATCTTTGGAGTATCTTATTTTTAGTACTCAGAATAATCTAATAAGTTATTGACTACCATTACTTTTTTAATATTTCAAATTGTAATTGAATATAGACAAATCCCATCAGTGGGAAATATATAGTTATTCAGATCAACTCTGTAAGAAAGACATTTGGTAAGTTTTAGGTGATCTTGTAGAATTTTATGCATCTATAAAGTTCATGTATTCACTTAGTGGAACTATGTGAAAATTACATAACAATACAAACCTCTGTGAAACTTGTCCTGTAATTGCTGATCAGCAAGAAGTGTAATGCATGCCTGGCAGACTGCTTTTAGTGAAGTATCACTGCCCTCTACTTCAACTTTGGCGGAAAATGGCTAAGCACAGTAAGGTCTATGATAGTAGGTTCATAATGATGGAGGTAGACACGCTAGTTTCAGGCTCTGCATGTTAATATATAAAATGTTAAAGATATCTGATGAAATATATATGAGAATGCTAATTTATCAGAGTTAATGGAGTTGACATATATTAAATACTTTTTCCAAGTGTCGAATTCTAATTCACATTTATTCAGATTCGTGGATATTGTGTTATAAAGTATTCATTATATTCTGTTCTGGATTCAGTTATTAATATTTTATGTGTGAAATGTTCATTTGTCTTGTGTATTAAGTATTTTCCAAATTTAATTCTTAAAATATTTGTATTGATTTGTTATGTTGATTCAAACCAAAAGACTATTTATAATTTTATACTATTATAAATTTACAAGTTAATTGAAGATTTTTTTAATGAGAGTTCAGAAACTTTTATTCTTTTGGTTTAATATTGTTTAAAATGATATATGTATTATCAACTTTATTTTGTTCAGTATTACTTCTTAATTGATGTTTTCTAACCCTTTAGGAGTTACCTTTCTATCTTTTTTAAAAATATTAACTTCCTCTAGATTTTGAAAGAAGTAAAAGAGCCATAATTCACTTGATTTGAACTTTAATTCACCATCATTTCAATTTCTTTTCTATAGTTTATGCCCTTGCCAGTTATATATTTGTTCAAAGCACTTTTACAGCATATCATTTAATGATCTTTACCAAAAATGAGTTATTTTTTTCTTTGTTTCTATTGCACCCTTTATTTGTTAACTTTTCAATATAAAATTCCCATAATATACTTCCTTTTGAATACTTTTTTTATTATTTCAAAGATTTTATTGTTATTGGAATTGTTGTAATGTTTAATTACCTTTTAGCTAGTTTTGAGGTTTTTCCCACTAAGGTAAAATACAAAATAAATTTTACATATTTAAGAACTTCAATGAGATATCCAAGCACCCATAACAAAGGTTAACTAACATTCAAATAATAAATACATCCATCTCCTCCTGCAGCTACCTTTTGTGGAGGCATAGGGGGAGTTAGGAACACTTAATTTCTTTTCAATCTGCAGGTTTCCATTATTTCATACATCCTTACTAGGTAGTTAGCACAGTACCCACTAAGCTTCTAGAAACATTAATAGAAAGTTTATTTTAAACCTCCAATATGTTGTCTACTTCCCCTTAACACTATAATTACGCTTGTTTTATTATTACTGACTCAAACAATTATTAATATATATGATTTTAGGATTTCGTCTTTTTATCCTTGTTCGAGAACTCAAGCTCCTAGCCTCCTAAGCAGACTTTCTATCACTGAAATTCATACCCAACCCTTTAGCTGAATCTTTATTTTTAGAAGTACAGTCTATTCACACATCCCTAATGTAGCACTTGCAGCTTAATTTAGCTATATAATTAACTTTTCTTTCGATTTTTATTTTTCACGTTTGCATGTTACTAACTAGTGTTCTTTTATCTCTGCTTGAAGAATTCTTTAGAATTGCCCCTAAGTGTAGTGAGTTGCTTTGTTCCGCACCTTAAAGATGGCGCTGGCTTCTGCCTTCCACCACCCCCCAATCGTGAGGGCTCTAGGTTGTAAATAACTCCATACATGGCTAAGGCTAAGGATCTGACATGGTTCTGCATTTCTGGACCTATCTGTATTTCCCATGTAGCATGCTTGGGTTGGCTACCCAGAGGCTATTTTAGCTGTGGGCTGGCTTTCCCCTGGTTAGAAGATTATTCAAGGTTCCTGATTAAACTGCATTGGGAAGAGTCTGGTGTGGTGTTTTCTTTGCAGGACAAAGCAGACACTACACCTAAGGAAGCCAGAATGTGCATGAATCCTCAGTTTTTGGTGTTCTTTGAAAAATTTTTATCACTACCATCACTTATCAGGAATATCTCTGCCCTGTGAAATGATTTTTATCGATGGTATTTTTTTTCTCACATTATCATATCAGTCTTTCTTCGTGTTCAAGGATTCTGCAAAGAAATCTTTCAACAGCCTTAAAAATATTCTTTTTTTTTAAAGTAATTTTATTAAATTATAAAAGATTCCATTTACGTCCCTCTTCCCAACACCCTCCCACTCCCCCCCTCCCTCTCCTCCTCCCTCTTTGTCCCTAAGGGCAGTCAGGGTTTCAAGCCCTGTGGGAAGTTCAAGTTCGTCCCCCCTCCCTCCAGGTCCAGGAAGGTGAGTATCCAAACAGACTGGATCCCAAAAATCCAGTATATGCAAAGGAAACTAGTCCCAGTGTCATTGTCAATGGCTTCTCAGAAAGACTCCGGGCCAGCCACATTCAGAGAATCCGGCCACATTCAGAGAATCTGGTTGGATCACGTGCTCGTTCAGTCGCAGTCCAACTGCCCTTGGTAAACTCTCATTAGATCCGACCCCTTGTATCAGTGGGTGATAGCATCCCTCGCAGTCCTTCCTCATTTTCTTCTTCCTTCTGCTACTCATTTGGACCTTGGGGGGCTCAGTCCGGTGCTCCAATGTGGGACTCCGTCTGTATCGCCATCCATCGCCAGATGAAGGATCTATGGTGATAAGCAAAATATTCATCAGTATGGTTATGGGCCAAGGCCGGTTCAGGCACCCTGTCTTCTGTCCAGAGAACAATCTGGGGATCTCTCCTTGGACCTGGGATCCCATATATAATCAAGTTTCCTATAAACCCTAAAAGGACTCCCTTAGTTGAAATATATTCTTCCCTGATCCCATATTCATCCTTACTCCCTTCCCCCCATCCCGGTCAACCGAGCTTTCTCCATTCCTCCCCTACTCCCTTCTCTCTAACCCTCTCCCCTTCCAACACCCCTCCCACCCCCACCCCCATGCACCCAAGGTTACCTGGGACTCTTGACTATTTCCTACCCCCTGGCGGATAGCTAAATAATCTTCATCAGGTTCGTCTTCTTATTTAGCTTCTCTAGGATCACGAATAATAGGCTCAAAGACCTTTAAAATTATGGTTAGAATCCACTTATGAATGAATACATACCGTGTTCCTCTTTTTGGGTCTGGCTTACCTCACTCAGTAAAGCGTTTTCGATGTCCATCCATTTGCATGCAAAATTCAAGATGTCATTATTTTTTACCGCTGAGTAAAACTCTAATGTGTATATGTTCCACACCTTTTTTAACCATTCTTCTATTGAGGGGCACCTAGGCTGTTTCCAGGTTCTGGCTATTACAAATAGTACTGCTATGAACATAGTTGAACAAATGCTTTTGTAGTATGCTAGGGAATGTCTAGGGTATATTCCCAAGAGTGGAATTGCTGGGTCCTGAGGGAGGTTGACTCCCATTTTCCTGAGAAACCGCCACACTGATTTCCACAGTGGCTGCACGAGTTTGCATTCACTCCAACAATGGATGAGTGTTCCCCTCACCCCACATCCTTTCCAGCATAGGCTATCATTGGTGTTTTTGACTTTAGCTATTCTGACAGGTGTAAGATGGTATCTCAAAGTGGTTTTGATTTGCATTTCCCTGATCGCTAAGGAGGTTGAGCATGACCTTAAGTGTCTTCTGGCCATTCGAAGTTCATCTGTTGTGAATTCTCTGTTCAGTTCAGTACCCCATTTTTTAATTGGGTTAATTAGAGTTTTAGTGTCTAGTTTCTTGAGTTCTTTGTATATTTTGGAGATCAGATCTTTGTCTGATGAGGGGTTGGTGAAGATCTTCTCCCAGTCAGAAGGCAGCCTTTTTGTCTTACTGACAGTGTCCTTTGCTTTACAGAAGCTTCTCAGTTTCAGTAGATCCCATTTATTCATTGTTTCTCTTATTGTCTGTGCAGCTGGGGTCCTGCTTAGGAAGAGGCCTCCTGTGCCTATATCTTGTAGACTATTTCCCACTTTCTCTTCTATCAGGTTCAAAGTGGACGGATTAATGTTGATGTCTTTAATCCATTTGGACCTGAGTTTTGTGCATGGTGATAGGTATGGATCTACTTTCATCCTTCTACAGGTTGACATCCAGTTATGCCAGCACCATTTGTTAAAGATGCTTTCCTTCTTCCATTGTATGCCTTTAGCTCCCTTGTCAAAAATTAGGTGCTCATAGGTTTGTGGGTTAATATCCGGGTCTTCTATTCGATTCCAAAGGTCGATTTCTCTGTTCTTATGCCAATACCAAGCTGTTTTCAATACTGTAGCTCTGTAATAGAGTTTGAAGTCAGGGATGGTAATGCCTCCTGAAGTTCCTTTATTGTATAAGATTGTTTTGGCTATCCTGGGTTTTTTGTTTTGCCATATAAACTTGATTATTGTTTTCTCAAGGTCTGTGAAAAAGTTTGATGGGATTTTGATGGGGATTGCATTGAATCTATAGATTGCTTTTGGTAGAATTGCCATTTTTACTATGTTGATCCTCCCAATCCAAGAACAAGGGAGATCTTTCCATTTTCTGGTATCCTCCTCAATTTCTTTCTTCAAAGATTTAAAATTCTTGTCAAATAGGTCTTTCACTTCCTTGGTTAGAGTAACCCCGAGATATTTTATGCTATTTGTGGCTATCGTGAAAGGTGATGTTTCTCTGATTTCCCTCTCAGCTTCTTTATCCTTTGTGTATAGGAGGGCCGCTGATTTTTTGGAGTTGATCTCGTATCCTACCACGTTACTAAAGGTGTTTATCAGCTGTAGGAGTTCTTTGGTAGAGTTTTTGGGGTCGCTTATGTACACTATCATATCGTCAGCAAATAACGAAAGTTTAACTTCATCCTTTTCAATTTGAATCCCCTTGATCTCCTTATGTTGTCTTATTGCTATTGCTAGAACTTCAAGCACTATATTGAAGAGGTATGGAGAGAGTGGACAGCCTTGTCGTGTTCCTGATTTTAGTGGAAAGGCTTTGAGTTTCTCTCCATTCAATTTGATGTTAGCTGTCGGCTTGCTGTATATTGCTTTTATTATATTTAGGTATGATCCTTGTATCCCCAGTCTCTCCAACACCTTTATCATAAATGGGTGTTGAATTTTGTCAAATGCTTTTTCAGCATCCAATGAAATGATCATATGTTTTTTTTCTTTCAGTTTATTTATATGATGGATTACATTGATAGATTTGCGTATGCTGAACCAGCCCTGCATCTCTGGGATGAAGCCGACTTGATCATAATGAATAATTTTTCTAATGTGTTCCTGGATTCGGTTTGCCAGGATTTAATGGAGAATTTTCACGTCGATATTCATGAGTGAGATTGGCCTGTAATTCTCTTTCCTGGTTGTGTCTTTATGTGGTTTTGGTATTAAGGTAACTGTAGTTTCATAAAAGGAGTTTGGCAATGACTCTTCTGTTTCTATATTATGGAATACATAAAGGAGTATAGGAATTAGCTCTTCCTTGAAGTTCTGGTAGAATTCTGCATTGAAGCCATCTGGTCCTGGGCTTTTTTTGGCAGGGAGATTTCTGATAACAACTTCTAATTCTTCACGACTAACAGGTCTATTAGATTGTTCACCTGTTCTTGGTTCAACTTTGGTATATGGTACTTATCTTAAAAAATGTCCATTTCTTTTACATTTTCCAACTTTGTGGCATATAAACTTTCGTAGTAAGATCTAATGATTCTCTGAATTTCCTCTATGTCTGTGGTTATATCCCCCTTTTCATTTCTGATCCTATTAATTTGCATGTGCTCTCTCTGCCGTTTGATTAGTTTGGATAGGGGTTTGTCAATCTTGTTGATTTTCTCCAAGAACCAGCTTTTTGATTCACTGATTCTTTGGATTGTTTTCTCTGTTTCTATTTTGTTGATTTCAGCCCTCAGTTTGATTATTTCCAGTCTTCTACTCCTCCTGGGTGAATCAGCTTCTTTTTTTTCTAGAGCTTTCAGGTGTGCTGTTAGGTCTCCAATGTGTGCTTTCTCCGTTTTCTTTAGTTGGGCACCTATTGCTATGAACTTTCCTCTTAGCACTGCTTTCATAGTGTCCCATAGGTTTCAGTATGTTGTGTCTTTGTTTTCATTAAATTCAAGGAAGACTTTAATTTCTTTCTTAATTTCGTCCCTGACACAGGGGTGATTTAGTAGTTGACTGTTCAACTTCCATGAGTTTGTTGACTTCCTGGGGGTAGCATTGTTGTTGAATTCT
Organism: Myodes glareolus; assembly: GCF_982192425.1. Classification (NCBI taxonomy): domain Eukaryota; kingdom Metazoa; phylum Chordata; class Mammalia; order Rodentia; family Cricetidae; genus Myodes; species Myodes glareolus. The sequence continues at coordinate 75,674,559 of NC_142037.1, read as the reverse complement.
AATTTTAATCCATGGTGATCTGACAAGACAGAGGTGGTTACTAATATTTTTTTGTATCTGTGGGAGTTTGCTTTGTTACCGAGTATGTGGTCAATCTTCGAGAAGGTTCCATGAACTGCAGAGAAGAAGGTATATTCTTTCCTATTTGGGTGGAGTGATCTATAGATGTCTGTTAAGTCCATTTGATTCAATACCTCCAATAAATCTCTTAATTCTCTGTTTGGTTTCTGTCTGATTGACCTGTCCATTGGTGAGAGAGGAGTGTTGAAGTCTCCTACTATTAGCGTGTGTGGTTTGATGACTGCCTTGAGTTCTAGAAGAGTTTCTTTTACATATGTGGGTGCCTTTACATTAGGGGCATAGATATTCAGGATTGAGACTTCTTCCTGATGAGTTGTTCCTGTTATGAGTATGAAATGTCCATCTCCATCTCTTCTGATTGATTTTAATTTGAAGTCGATTATGTTAGACATTAGAATGGCCATACCCACTTGTTTCTTAGGTCCATTTGCTTGGAAAACCTTTTCCCAACCCTTTACTCTGAGTAGGTGGCTGTCTTTGTGGTGGAGGTGTGTTTCTTGTAAACAGCAGAATGTTGGATCCTGTTTTCGTATCCAATCTCTAAGTCTGTGCCTTTTTATAGGTGAATTTAGTCCATTGATATTAAGTGATATTAATGACCAATGGTTGTTGACTCCGGTTATTTATTTTTTTGGGGGGGGGTAGTGGGATGTATGTTTTTTCCTTCTTTGAGTTCTGCTTGTGAAGGGTTGCTAGATGCCTGAGTTATTGTAGGTGGTGTTAGGATTGTTGGATTCCTTGGATTGTGATTTGCCTTCTAATACTTTCTGTAAGGCTGGATTTGTAGCGACGTATTGTTTAAATTTGTTTTTATCCTGGAATATTTTGTTTTCTCCGTTGATAGTGAACAAAAGCTTGGCTGGGTAAAGTAGTCTGGGCTTGCATCCATGATCCCTTAATTTCTGCAGTACCTCTATCCAGGACCTTCTGGCTTTCATGGTTTCTATAGAAAAGTCTGGTGTAAGTCTGATAGGTTTACCTTTATAGGTTACTTGACCTTTTTCCTTTGCAGCTCTTAATATCCTTTCTTTAATCTGACTGCTTTGTGTTTTGATTATTATATGGCGAGGGGATGTTTTTTTCTGATCCAATCTATTCGGTGTTCTGTATGCTTCTTGCACCTTCATAGGAATATCCCTCTTTAGGATGGGAAAGTTTTCTTCTATAATTTTGTTGAATATATCTTCTGGACCTTTGTTCTGCAATTCTTCTCCTTCTTCTACTCCTATTATTCTTAGATTTGGTTTTTTTATTATGTCCCATATTTCCTGAATGTTTTGTGATGAGAATTTGTTGGATTTGCTGTTTTCTTTGGTCAGGGCGTTTATTTTCTCTATGGTGTCTTCATAATCTGAGATTCGTTCTTCTATCTCTTGTATTCTATTGGTTAAGCTTGATTCTGTAGTCTCCATTTGTTTACCTAGATTTTCCATATCCAACCAGCCCTCGGATTGTGTTTTCCTCACTGCCTCCATTTCATTTTTCAGTTCTTGAACTGATTCCATTACCTGTTTGATTGCTTTTTCTTGGTTTCCCAGTGTATCATTTACGAATTTACTCATTTCTTCAACCTTTTTGTTATATTTGTCTTCCATTTCTTTACTCATTTCTTCCATCTTTTTGGTATATTTGTCTTCTATTTCTTTAAGTGAGTTATTCATACCCAGTTTAAGAGACTCTATTGCTTTCATAATGACACTGTTTTCCACTTCTTCCGGAATAGGGGCGTTCAAGTCCTTCTGTCGTAAGATCACTGGGATCTGGTGTTTTCATGTTGTTTTTCAGATTGTTGGAGGAATTCTTGCCTTGGTGCCTGCCCATCTCTTCCTTCAGATGCTCTCCAATGGCTCTTCCCTCCGCTGGGTCTTCTTCTACTGGATTAGTGTCCCTTGCTATCCAGGAATCACTTTGCCTGCAGTCTTAGCTTGCTGCAGGCAGGCTATTAGAACAAAGGGACTTCCTTCCCTTTGCACTCACAGCCTGTCCCGACCTGCGGTGCCCACCCCGGCTGGGATGGAGGAATTTAAGCCCAGAAAAAGGGAGAGAGGAGGGGAGGGGTTCGAGGCCGAAAGCTGGGATGGCGTAGCAGGAGAGAGGGATTAGCTGGGGGAAGCTGCCCCTGTGGAGAAGCCAGGGAGATAAGGATGGCGGGAATACCGTGTGTACCTAACCGGACTTGTATGGCGGTCAACACACTCACCCCTCCACAGGAACAGAGCCCCTTGCTGGTCAGAAGAGTCCCTGCCTGCGGTCTTAGCTTGCTGCAGGCCGGCTATCAGAACAAAGGGACTCCCATCCCTTTGCACTCACCGCCTGCCCCGGGCCACGGTGCCCACCCCCGGCTGAGATGGAGGAATTTAAGACCCGAAAAAGGGAGAGAGGACAGGAGGGGTTCGAGGCCTAAAGCTGGGATGGCGTAGCAGGAGAGAGCAGAATATTCTTATATGTCAGAGGTTCTTCCAATTCTTTGACTTTTGATTTTTGTATTTTTTAAGACTCAAAATAATAGATTATTTGTGTGATGAATATTTTAATCTATATGCCTTTCAGATATTTCTGTTCCTGACATATCTGTATATCGGCTCAGATATAGGGTACATTCTTCCATCTAGCCTTAAATGTAATTTTGGTAACTTTATTTACCATTGACTCATTCATAATAAGAAAAATGCTGTTTTTTTAAAGTGATGGCAATTCTGGTAACCAGCCTTCATTCTTAGAGGGTCTTACTTTGGATTTATGTAAATGTTGTTGATAATTGGTATTGTATTTTTGCTTTTGTTTTTTTTCTTATTCTCAATTTTAATGATCTAGTTCCTTATTGAATTTCATGTTGTTTATGCTTAGTTCATACAATTTATCATCTGTAATCTCCATGTAGTTCAACATGTCACTGAAATGTTTGACCAGTAGAGAAACTGGGAGTTAACCTTCCTCAGGACCCAGCAATTCCACTCTTGGGAATATACCCAAGAGATTCCCTATAATACTACAAAAGCATTTGTTCAACTATGTTCATAGCAGCACTTTTTGTAATAGCCAGAAGCTGGAAACAACCTAGGTGCCCCTCAATAGAAGAGTGGTTAAAGAAGGTGTGGAACATATACACATTAGAGTTCTACTCAGCGTTAAAAAACAATGACATCTTGAATTTTGCATGCAAATGGATGGAAATAGAAAACGCTTTACTGAGTGAGGTAACCCAGATCCAAAAAGAGGAATATGGTATGTACTCACTCATAAGTGTTTTCTAGACATAATTAAAGGTCTTTGAGCCTATAATTCGTAATCCTAGAGAAGCTAAATAAGAAGGTGAACCTGAAGAAAATCATATAGCTATCCTCCTGGATATTGGAATTAGACAAGATTGCCAGGCAACCTTGGGTGCACGGGGGGGGGGGGGGAGCGGGTGGAAGGAAGAGGAGATGGTTAGAGAGAAGGGAGTAGGGGGGGATTGGGGATAGCTTGGGGGAATGGGATGGGTGGGGAGAGAGGAAGGATGGATATGGGAGCAGGGAAGTATATATCTCAACTAAGGGAGCAATTTTAGGGTTTGCAAGAGACTTGATTCTAGAGGAGTTCCCAGGACCAAGGAGATGTCCCCAGATTCTTCCCTGGACAGCAGAGGAGAGGGTGCCTGAATTGGCCTTGGCCCATAACCATACTGATGAATATTTTGCATATCACCATAGAACCTTCATCTGGCGAAGGATGGAGATAGAGACAGAGACCCACATTGGAACACTGGAATTAACTTTCTAGGTTCAAATAAGAAGCAGAAGGATGGAGAATGTGAGCAAGAAAGTCAGAGTCAGAGGGAACCTTCATCCAACGATGGATGGAGGTAGAGACAGAGACCCACATTGGAGCACTGTACTGAGCCCCCAAGGTCGAAATGAGGAGCAGAAGTAGGGAGAACATGAAAAAGGAAATCAGGACCGTGAGGGGTGCAGTTCACCCACTGATACAAGGGGACTGATCGAATGAGAGCTCACCAAGGCCAGCTGGACTGGAACTGAACGAGCATGTGATCAAACCGGATTCTCTGAATGTGGTTGACATGGGGGCTGACTGAGAAGCCATTGATAATGGCACTAGGTCTTGTTTCGTCTGCATGTACTGGCTTTTTGGGATCCTAGTCTGTTTGGATGCTCACCTTCCTAGACCTGGAGGGAGGGTGGAGGAACTTGAAATTCCCACAGGTCAGGAAACCCTGACTGCTCTTAGGACTGGAGAGGGAGGAGGAGAGAAAGTGGGGGGAGTGGGAGGGAATGGGAGGAGGGGCGGAATTGGAAATTTTTATAAATTAATAAAAAAAAGATTGTATATATATGATAGTAGAAAACTAGACATCCTCAAATCAATGCTTTACAATTCAAAATTCAAATTCAAAATTGAGTATAAATTAGAAGATTTCACATTAAGAGGAAGTAGAAAAGTAGTTCCAGGAGATCTTAGAGAAAGCAGGGTATAGAAATGGAGAGATAGGAAAAATCCTCCTTACGTTATTCATTTTAAGACTGTCCTTGAACGCACAGGTCTCACTTTCAGGGAAAACTAGTGGCATGCACTTTATTGATATCCCTGAAGGATCCACATTCCTTACTGGTTTAGGAGACATCATTTCCTCCACGTCTCATTGACGGCTTTTATAGCTGACTGCTGCTGTGGAGTCTGCCTTGGTTTTTTGCTTTTTCTGAGGAGGCAGCCTAAACTTGAATATCTTTCTAGAGACTACCATGCTGAGATCATCTTCTTTGCTTTTTCTAGAGCAGTTTAGTGAATTTCCACATTCTGTGTGCATATCCCTGAGCGCAGTGAGTGAAGTTATCTGTCCGTGAAAGATTCTTCCATTTATCTTAAACTGTGGTGCTCTCAGACAGTTGGGGGAGATAGCAGTCACGCATATGAACCATGAAGTTGAACTGTCTAGGAGCCATCTGAAAAGCACTCCCATAGGTAAATCATTTCAAGTGGCCAACAAGTCGCTTTCTAGAAGACTATGAGATTGTCAATTAAGTATAAAATCCATTTTCCTACCTCCCAGTCTCTTCAAAGCAGAGCCATGTAGTTCACATCAGTATTCTATTTGGCAAAGAAAAAAGTTAGCATTTTGTGCTGTGTTCACCATGACTGTGGGAATAAGGTCCTTGCTACATCTCACTTTTTCCATTGCCAACAAAGATTATTGCTTTGGCACTAAATTGCACTAGGGTTCTGGCATCTAGGGCTGACGAAGATAAAATGAAAAAAAAAAAAACAAAAACAAAATAAAACTCTAGTTACCATCTTTGATACATTCAGGTTTTTGTACCAGTGTTGTACTAAAATTCTTCACTGCACTCATAACAGGACTCTTGCCTGTTTATATTTATTGTGATCAAGACATCTAATGTAGAGATGATAAAATAAAGCTCTTTTTATTAGCTAGCATATATATTTATTAGGTATTGTTAAAGCTTTCTCTTTGTTCTTATGAGAAGTTTAAGTAATTTTAGAGGATATTGAAGCAAGATCACTTATATTAATAATATGGATATTTAAAACAGGTAATGGTACTTTTTTCTCTGACATGCACTTCTTTATTTTTACAAATTATTTACTTTCCTAAACAATTCATATAAATATGTAAGCACATGTGACCTTTCATCAATTCATGTCTTAAATTTCATCCATGCAGTTATGAATGAAATGAAGTACCCATTAAGACTGCTTTTATTGAAGGGAGTAGGGGAGGAATGGGCAAAGCTCGGTGGACCGGGATATGGGGGAGGGAGGAAGGATGAATATGGGATCAGGGAAGAATATAGTTCAACTAAGGGAGTCATTTTTGGGATTACAGGAGACTTGATTATATATGGGATCCCAGGTCCAAGGAGAGATCCCCAGATTGTTCTCTGGACAGAGGAGAGGGTGCCTGAACCGGCCTTGGCCCATAACCATACTGATGAATATTTTGCTTATCACCATAGATCCTTCATCTGGAGATGGATGACGATACAGACGGAGACCCACATTGGAGCACCGGACTGAGCCCCCCAAGGTCCAAATGAGGAGCAGAAGGACGAAGAAAATGAAAGAAGAAAATGAAAAAAGAAATAAGGACTGCGAGGGATGGTATCACCCACTGATACAAGGGGACGGATCTAATGAGAGCTTACCAATGCCAGTTGGACTGGGACTGAACGAGCACGTGATCCAACCAGATTCTCTGAATGTGGCCGGATTCTCTGAATGTGGCTGGCCCGGAGTCTTTCTGAAAAGCCATTGACAATGACACTGGGACTTGTTTCCTCTGCATATACCGGATTTTGGGGATCCAGTCTGTTTGGATTCTCACCTTCCTGGACCTGGGGGGGGAGAGGGGAGGAGCTTGAACTTCCCACAGGGCAGGAAACCCTGACTGCCCTTAGGGACGAAGAGGGAGGAGGAGAAGGAGTGGGGGGAGTGGGAGGGTGTTGGGAGGTGGGGCAGAAATGGAAACTTTTATAATTTAATAAAATTACTTTAAAAAAAGACTGCTTTTATTAAATATGTTTTTGTTCATATTTGCTAATTACATGTGTCCAATATGTTATATTGATAAACTTTATGAAATGATTTTTATTCAATTATATTATGTAACTTTGACCTGGATCAGCCCTGTTAGCATATCGTTTCTCTCTCTCTCAACCCTTGCTGATTTCTTGCGTTTCCAATTGTTTATATAATTGTAATTATACTTTATCAGTCTATTAATACAAGTATTTTATGTGTATCTATAAAATCTAAAACCCATATGTGAAAGAAAACAAGGGATATATATTCTTTCTATGTGACATTTTCTGAAAAGTGTGATGATTTCTAGCTATACTATTCCTCTGAAAGATAGATTTCTTTATTATTAATTCTTAGATAAAACTGTGCGTGTGAGTGCGTGCACACGCGCAGCATTTTCTTTTTCTGTTCATTTTGCACATAGGTTTCATATAGCAAAGTATTACCTTAAGTTCTGTGATCTAATTTGAGTTTATTTTTCTATAAGTTGAATGACAAGGGTAAAATGGTCTTATTCTATTCCTCTTCTTGAGGATATTCAGTTTTCTTAGTTCTAATTGATAACACACTGTCATTCTTTAATTCATATTTCACAATTTGTTATTTTTTCAGGTATTTGCCTAGGTAGCTGGTCGTGTTTTGTGCCTTTTGGAAATTACTTGATCGCACTTCCTATTTACTCAAGTAATTTATTTCCCTTCTCAGGTCTTTGATGGAGTTGAAGACTAGATAGTCATGGTTACTATCCTCTTAATACTTAGCCAAACCTTTTTTAAATATAAGACTTAAACAACTTAGGATAGGATAACTATTGAAACAATTAACATATGTTTCTTGTTTAATGTTCATGTTGGTTGGAATTCAGATTTCTATATATGATTTTGCCTCTTCTTTTCCATGGACAATACTTGATATTTGTTCTTACTATATATAGTTTTGTATTAGGCTTAGGTCTGTCTTATTTAGACAAAGGGAAGTAACTCCTTCAACTAATAGCCTTTTAAGGCACCAATCAACCTTGAGTATGGTCTTATGTACCATAAATGAAGACAAAAGGCATGCATGACCTCCTTGGCTGCTTCATTTGTTTCCAGTTCCCAGTGTACATAGAGAACTATAGATCGTTACCGTTACTGTGAGATTATCCCCAAATAAATGAATGTTTGTTTTACTCCATTCCGGACTATTGTGGAACTCTTTTGCATGCCAACATTTCTGAAATTGGCAATCAAACACTATTTCTATGATTATAATAATTTTCTTTTAAAAATATTTTTCTAAATAAGAAATGCTAATATGATATATTATATATATCTAATATATCATATTAAAGACATGCTAATTAAAGTGTTATTCCTAAATTAGGGTCATCATCATCACATGGAGAGTTTGGAAAAGACAACATGAGAAAGAAAATCACAAGCATTATGTAATATCATTGAATTTGGTATTATGCTGTATAAAATCAATCTTTTTATTTCATCTAATTTTAATTTTATCAATTTTATAAGCTTTGCACATTCTTCCAAAAATACTGAAAGTTTTCATTTTCTACCACTCATAAGGTCATACTCAGTTCAAAATGCTGTCATATGCACACCAGCTTTAGCTTTGAAAACTGTCTAGGATTTCTTATTGTTAGTTAGTAAAGCTAAGCTTGTTTATTTGGTTCTGAATATTTGGCAATATGTCCATTAATATCCCCCTTTAATATTATATTTTTGTATTACCCTACATTCAAATTAAGAGCTTTAAAATTTGCAAGCTGTTGTTTGATATTTTATGCTAGAAAAGAATTTTGATCCAATGGTGAGACAGATTCTACAGATGCAAAATAAATATTCTTCATAGTTTTGTTAATGTTTTTCCTTATGTCCAGAGCAGTATTATAACCAGAAATGCTGGACTGTCTTAGAAATGAATTAAGAAGAACTGTGAAAATATATATTTTAAAAATGATAGTTGCAGGGGACAAATGCATATTTACTTGTAGTCAAATATGTCCAAATTGTAGCACATTTGTATAAAAATTATAGCTATAGCAGTGATAGACTTGATATGTCATAGTTAAATATTAATTCATGAGAGCGACTAAACAGTAAACAGGTGCAGCAAATGAAGGCAATTAGATAACTGGGCTTCAAATTAGGACGCTGCTTTAGTTTTGACATATTGTGCTCTCTGTCTAGTAATTCAGACTAAAAATTTTTCTTTTGTAGCAGGTGTGAATATAATTTAACTTTTTGAGAGGAGCACGCATGGTAAAACACCCTTCATTTTCATTCTTTGGGCATTCACATAAATCTCACACTTTGCACGTTGGCGTCCTTTCATGCCAGATCCAGATTTCATACCTAGGACGGTGTAGAAACGTAAACAGTTCCAGGATGCTGCTGGCTGCTGCCTGGTGATTTATTTTGGTAATGTCATCAACTTTGAATATCAATAACTCTGTTATTTTAAAAATGGTTTATTTCTTTTCTAATAGTTTCATTCAATAAATCTAAAATAAAAGCAGGTCTGAAATCATTATATTAGTTAAATTTTATGATTTGTCTTTGATGAAAGTAGCTATAAAAGTGAACATTATTAAACACAGGTAAAATTATTAGTCTCGATGAGATAATTTTTGGACCTAGCATCCTCAGATAATGATTCAATTGTGAGGAGAAATAATGAAATTAAATAAACTGTTTTTACAAGAAAATAACATTAAACAATTTCTAAGACAGCTGTTTTATTGATGAAATTTATTGTCTTTCTGCGTTTTAAACTATGAGAAACATAGGAGAATTTAAACTTTCACTTTGGAATCTGATTTATAAGGGATTTCTGTGATTTATTCTGAAACAAATCAGAGAACATGGGATATCCTGTCAGTGCAGTAGATCATTTCTGCCGTGATCTCATGAGTTCTTGGCCATTAGTCACTTTCCTCATGTCAGCATTGACAGAGTGCCTCTGCAGTCAGGATAGTTTACTGGTGCTTCAGTCTTCTGTCAGGTTAAACCTCCAGGCAACATTTCAGCCCATCTATAACTTTGCATGTAAAGAAGTCATGGCCATTTCTTTGTATTCAAATTCCAACATGGCTGTCTTTAGTATTACTTTCAGCATAAGAATGGAAATGACAGGATTACTGTATTCTAAAATTCCCCAAAACAATAATTCCAAGGCCAAATAATGCTAATCTGCAGAGGGTTTGTTTGTTTGTTTGTTTGTTTTAAAAAAAACCACTTGTGTGTCTTATTATCTTGGTATATTTAAGACACAAAAATAAGTATACTGTGTATTTATGAATATATGTGATGTATAAATGAAAATGAAAAATGTCATGAAAGTAAATGAATTTTACCAATTGAATTTCACTCAGAATAATGTACATTGCAAATTCTTTCTAGAATATAAACCTGATGTTTCATTTACATTAAGTAATATTTTTAACAATTTATTAATATAATGAATTCTTTGATAATAAATATCTCTGGACCATGTTCAACTTACATTCTCATTATTTTTTATTTTTCTGTAGCTAAAAATATCAATGTATTACCTATATGTTCATACTTTATCTTTTATATTTGTCTTGATTTGAACCCTCAATTTTCTTAAAACTTCCACTGCTCAAGCTGGAGAGATGACTCAGCAGTTAAGAGCACTGGCTGCTCTTCCAGTGGCCCTGAGTTCAATTCCCAACACCCACATTATCACTCACAACTGTGTACAATAGGATATTATGCCATCCTCTGGCATATAGGTTTTCATGCATATCTCCCATACATAAAATACAAAATTAAATGTGTTTTAGAGAAGGAGCTTAAACTACTAAGGAGGATGAGCCAGGATGATCATAATTTGGGGCCATCTTAGGCTACATAGAAAAATCTTACTTCAAAATATCTAATGACTCAAATTACCCCACTTAATTTGGGAAGGAGGAGGAGGAAGGAGGAGGAGGAGGAGGAGGAAGGAGGAGGAGAAGGAGGAGGAGGAGGAGGAGGAGGAGGAGGAGGAGAATGGACTGGATTATTGAGAATATTCAAAGGCAATACTTTGCTCTTATTAATATTGCCCAACATGGATATTCCCCACCATCTCCTTTTTTTTAAACCATATCTTACTCCACGAATCTTTAAGATATTCATTTGTTTGTTTGTTTGTTTTTTTGCAACAAAAAAACAGAGCAAGAAGTGTGGAGTTAAACTTGTCTTTGAATGATTGCATGTTTTGTTTTATAATTACTCTTAGCATTGAATTTAGGAGATATAATTCTAAATTTTTGCTGAGTTATTTTTAAATTAACTAAGCACTCATAGAGTCAAAGTTTTTATTATATCGTGCAGACAAATTGCAACTCTCTTTTTATAAGCATCTTAGTCATCTGAATATTCTACTAAGGTCAAACCGATGATGTTCTAATAGTGCCACACTCTGGGGCTAGAGAAAAAGTGCACTGGTGGGTTAAGGCACTACAAGCTCTTGCAGCAGATCTGGATTGGTTTCCCAGCATGCCAACCTTTACATAGTCGTTCACAACCATGTATAACTTCAGTTTCTGGGGCTTTAATACACTCTTCTCACTTCTGTAAGAAAGGAATATGGAGTACTTAACCTACATTCCAAAAAGTTTCACACACATACACACACACATATAAAATATACGTTTATTTTCCTATTATTATATCTCATATATGTCTATATATGCTAAAAATCTTTGAAAAATATTGCAAGGTTCCTAGCAGTAAGAGTTTATGTTCTTTTTTTAATTCATAGACAGACTGCAAATGTTTGAATAACTGCACAAAATAACCAGCATTAAATATCCCAAAGATGTGATGTGTGTACTACTGAACATCTGCACTGTGAATGTTTAAATTCACCTACCATCCTCCTTCATTACAGCAGACGAAATGCGTGATGGTTTAGAGAAACATCTAGATACGAAGGCAAGGGAATTCCACTGAAATATATGAGATTTGCTGAAGATTTTCCAAGTTCCAAGCTGTGAATTTTCATCTTCTGGCCAGACTAGCATGTTTGCTCTTGCTAGAGATTCAGTGGAAAGATAATGTTTAAAACAAATAAAAAGTAACTAATATGCTATGTAGCCGGAGGTTTCTCTCCCACCTGTCAGTTCCCGGATAACCATTCTGAGGCTTAATATTAATTACAAACTGTTTAGCTGAGGGCTCAAGCTTCTTACTGGCTAGCTCTACATACAATTTGATTCATTTTGAATGATCTGTGTATTGCCATTTGCCTTGTGGCTTACTGTAATGCTTTAGTATCTCCTTCCTGGGGTGACTGCTGGTATCTCTTTCTACTCCACTTTCTCTCTGTATTAAGTTTGGCTTTGCCACCTAGCTATATCCTTCGCTGCCATATGACAAAGAACGTTTATTCATCATACAATAAAAGCAAGACATATTCCCAGCATACAGAACAGCATCCCACATCAATACTATCTACTGTGTGATTACTCTATATTAAGTACTTTTGTGTTAGCTGGGTCTTTTTTAACTATTTTACTTTTTTGCTGTTGAATCATATTTATATTCTTTATTATGCTCATAAATTAAGGAGTAAACTGATAGCAAATGGGGATTTTTCTATACTAACTTCAAAAAACATAATTATTTCCCATTTTTAAAATAGTTAATATAAATCCAACCACATTAAACCTGATAGAGGAAAAAGTGGGAAGAAGCCTTCAATGCATGAGCACAGGAGACCATTTCCTAAATATAACCCCAGTAGCACAAATAGTAAGAGCAACAATAAATAAATGATACCTCCTGAAACTGAGAAGCTTCTGTAAAGCAAAGGACATAGTCAATAAGACAAAAAGGCAGCCTACTGAATGGGAAAAGATATTCACCAAACCCACATTAGACAAAGGACTGATCTCCAAAATATATAAAGAACTTAAGAAATTAGACATTAAAATTCTAAATAGCCCAATTAGAAAATGCTGTACTGAAATAAAGAGAGAATTCTCAACAGAAGAATTTCAAATGGCCCAAAGATACTGAAGGACATGTTCAACTTCCTTAACTATCAGGGCAATGCAAATCAAAACTATTCTCAGATATCATTTTACACCTGTCAGAATGGCTAAGATAAAAAAAACACTAATGATAGCTTATGCTGGAGAGAATGTGGAGTAAGGGGAAGACTCATTCTTTCCTGGTAGAAGTGCAAACTTGTACAACCACTTTGGAAATCATTGTGGTGGTTTCTCAGGAAACTGGGAGTCAACCTACCTCGGAATCCAGCAATGCCAGTCTTGCAACTATACCCAAAAGATTCTAATTCATACTACAAAAGCATATTGTTCAACTATATTCATAGCAGCACTATTTGTAATAGTCATAACCTGGAAATAATCTAGATGCCCCTCATCTGAAGAATGGATAAAGAAAGTGTGGCACATCTACACATTAGAGTACTACTCTGTGGTAAAAAAAAAAAAAATGACATCTTGATCTTTGCATGCAAATGGATGGAATTAGAAGACACTACCCTGAGTGAGGTAACCCAGACCCCAAAAAAGAATATATTATATTTTCACTCATAAGTGGATATTAGCCTTAAACAAAGGACATTGCACCTATATTTCATGATCTTAGAGAAGCTAAGTAATAAGGTGAACTTAAAGAAAACATATATAGACCCAACTGGAAATTGGAAACAGAAAAGATCATCTGACAAAATTTGGGAGCATGGGGGTGGGGGAAAGATAGAAGGAAGTGGAGGAGACTTGAAGGAATGGGATAGTCGAGATGGAGGAATTACAAATATGAGTGCAAGGAAAGAGATATCTAGATCGAGGGAGCCATTATGGGGTTAGCAAGAAACCTGGCTCTAGAAAAATTTCCAGGAATACACAGGATGACCCCAGCTAAGATGCTAAGCAATAGAAGAGAGAGTGTCTGAACTGGTCAGACTGATGATTGTCTTAAATATCACTATAGAATCTTTGTTCAGCAACAGATGGAAACAGAGGCAGAGACCCACAACGGAGCCCTGGACTGTGATCCCAAGGTATATTTGAAGAGTGGAAGGAGTGAGAATATGAGCAAGAAAGTCAAGATCATGAGGGGTTTACCCACTGAGGCAGTTTGCCTGAGCTAATAGGAGCTCACCAACTCCAACTGGACTGAGAGTAAATGAGCATGGGATCAAACTAGTCCCTCTGAATGTGGTTGACAGTTGGGGCAGACTGAGGGGCCACTGGCAGTGGCACTGGGATTTGTCTCTCCTGCCTGTACTGGCTTTTTGGTATACTATTCTCTTTGGATGTATACCTTGTTCAACCTAGATGCAGTAGGGAGGGCCTTGGACTTTCCACAGGGCAGGGTGCCTTGCCATCTCTTTGTAATGGAGGGGGTGAGGTAGGAGGGAGTGTGGAGGGAGTGGGACTGGAGTGGGAGGAGGGGAGGGAGTGAGAATTTGGACTGATTTTTTTAAAAGTAATAAAATAAAACATTTAACAAAAATAGTTACATCATATAGCTCACAAACTTGTGAATGGAAGTGATTAAGTAAGTTTTCTCAGAAAGAAATTTGTCAATATGTCTCTGACTTAAATTTTATTATTTTGTAACTAGAAACATTATGGAGTCCTCCTTGTTTGGTCAAGTTATTCTGAGAATGAGGCTTGCCCTGGAGAATAGATGATAAACACAGGGTCACCCCATTGAAGGAAATGGGTTGATCATTTCTTAATTGTTTGTTTGTTTGTTTTTGTCATTTGCAGATAGCTTGTACAAATAGAATGACACACTCAGTCCTCTTTCTTTGTGCATGGAATTTGTCCTGCTTGAGCTTCTGCAGATCCTGTGTGTGCAGTCACAGTCTCCATGAGTTCACATCTGTTTCTGTCCTTCATTCCTTCAAATCGGTCACCACTGTTGCCTTTTACAGTCTTTCACGGGGGAGGATCTGAGAGGAGTCGAGAGATCAGAAAGAATATAAGAAGCATACAATGTATGAAATTCTCAAATAATGCATTTTAGAAACAGAACAATGCAACATAAAAGAATCACACTTATCTATTTTTAAAGTCTATACTATATATTCCTAATCCTTATCTACAGAAGCGTTTAGGAAAAGCTAATTTGCTAGAATTCACACTAGTGATGGATACAGATAAATAAAATTACTCAACTGTCCTGTCTTTTAATCTTACAAGGGTAGAAGTAATAGTAACTCCTTAATATTTCCAAATGTTATCCTAACCTGTTAGAAAATTTTCTTCTATAGAAATTATAAAGATTCATATATATTATAAAACTAAACCTTAAAAAGGTAGCTGGGTTCAGTGAAGTGTCTCAGCATGGGAAAGGTTTGCCAAGTGTGATGGTCTGAATAAAAACTCATGGAAAGTGATGGAAAATTCTATGCATTTAAAACCATGGATTCCACTGTAAATCAGATAGCCAATAACACCAGTCTTTCAACTACTTCTTTTCATAACAGCCCATGTTTACTTTTGGTTGTTGCTGTTGGAGTAATTTTTTTCTGTATTTCCAATTGTTCTTCTCACATAGAGCCTGACACAGGAAGCCATTTTATCACTTTGCAAACAGTCACACTTTGAGTGCCACTAAGCTTGTTGAAAGTGGTAAAAAAAAATCTGTGCTTTCTATTGGTTTTATGGATGAGGGTTCTTTGTCATTTAGCTTTTAAAGGAAAATCCTGTTCAAATATAAATAAACAGCTAATGGTTCAAGTGGGCATTCTGTTGTCAAAAATCATACTATCCTAGTCACAACTAAAATTTTATAAGCCATCAAATCACATGAAAAATCATAAAAGAATTTATACCTATTCATGAGCTTTAAGTATACTTTTCTCTTTCATCTGTATGAGAAAACAGAAGGTCCAGAGTTTGAGAAACCAAAAACAAATAAAAAATAAAGGTATAACTTCATTTATTTTTTCTGATGATATTTTAGCATTTTCTAGATAATAGAAGTTTAAAGTACACATTCAATAAATACGTCAGTAATAGTGAAACTTGTAATAGAATGGATGTATTTCAAGTTACATTCAGATTCCCAACAGCTGGATCACAAAACTCTGTAAGTATATAGGAGCATAGACTTCATAATTAGCAAATATCTGAAAGTTCCAAAATTGCAGTTGGTGTTTTTTATCTGCTTTCCAGTGTACAATACAATGTTTTTACTGAACTTAAGTTCTTTAGTTTCATTTGTTGTACAACATAGACTTATTTGGATTCCTGTAGAATCTCAAGGGTGTTAGTGCCCGGAAATTTACATGTATGGAGGTAGTTGTATTAATATTTTTTAAGCAGAGGGAGAAAAGAGTGATTAAAATCAAAAGTTAGTATTAGTGCCTACAGAAAACTAGAAGATTGCACTAGTAAATAGAACCACATTATATGCAGCAATGTTTATGAGCAATGGTACAATTTTTGTTTCTCTTAGCAGCATTCATGGACTATCTGTAATTCAGCTGAAGATATCTAATACATCTCTCAGTCACAGTATAAAGGTTGGATTGGGTGATTTCTTGCTGTACAAATCATGGACTTGAAGAAATATGTATACTGTCATTTTATACCCGAAATCATCATTTTTTATATATTTAAATTCAAAGGTTTTTTTTGAGAAAGTAATTTTATTAAATTATAAAAGTTTCCATTTCCGCCCCTCCTCCCAACACCCTCCCACTCCCCCCACTCCCTCTCCCCTTCCCTCTCCATCTCTAAGAGCAGTCAGGGTTTCCTGCCCAGTGGGAAGTTCAAGTTCCTCCCCTCTCCCTCCAGGTCCAGGAAGTTGAGTATCCAAACAGACTGGATCCCCAAAATCCAGTATATGCAGAGGAAACAAGTCCCAGTGTCATTGTCAATGGCTTTTCAGAAAGACTCCGGGCCAGCCACATTCAGAGAATCCGGCCACATTCAGAGAATCTGGTTGGATCACGTCCTCATTCAGTTCCAGTCCAACTGGCCTTGGTGAACTCTCATTAGATCAGTCCCCTTGTATCAGTGGGTGATCGCACCCCTCGTGGTCCTGATTTCCTTTTTCATGTTCTTCCTCCTTCTGCTCCTCATTTGGACCATGGGGGGCTCAGTTCGGTGCTCCAATGTGGGTCTCCGTCTGTATCGCCATCCATCGTCGGATAAAGGTTCCCTCTGGTCTTGCCTTCTTTGCTCAAGTTCTCTTTCCTTCTGCTTCTCGTTTGGACCTAGGGAGTTAAGTCCAGTGTTCCAATGTGGGTCTCTGTCTCTATCTCCATCCATCGCCAGATGAAGGTTCTATGGTGATAAGCAAAATATTCATCAGCATGGTTATAGGCCAAGGCCAGTTCAGGCACCCTCTCCTCTGTCCAGATATAGAATTAGGGGATGATGGAATAAAGGGATGTCTGTGGGAGTTAATAATTGCTTGCAATTTGTAAGAACTAATGGTCACTTTCTGCAAATTCTCTACTCTAATAAATTCACTTTTAAAAAACATTTTACTGATAATTGTCAGGAGAGAAAAGACAGACTGTTTATTAAACTACTTTCTCCACCTTCTCTGAACTTCATTCATATTTGGAATAATTTGCATACTAATGAACATGTGTTTGGATTTGGCTAAAATAGAAGCAATAGGTATTGTATGACTGTAGCAATCACTTGGTAAAGGTTTACTGTTTACTCGTTTGTGCCCATTATATGCATACATTTTCTGTTCATTAAATTTTAGTAATTAATCACACTGCTTTATTTTCTAAACAGCTCTTATTACTATTCACTTCTAAGGAATAATAAGGTGAGAAAGGGAGATTGATCACAGAAGCTGATTATGCTGTAACTGTCACCATTGAATTTTAATCATGTGCATAAAAGAAATCATGGTGTGTTCTTCTGTGTCAGAAATAAAGAACAGAATGTAGGGAAAATTCCCAGTCAACCATAAACATATTGCTTTATATCAGGCACCACCAATAGCATCTTCCTTTTAAATGTCATCATGGGGTGACTGTCACAGGTTTCTACTTTTCTTCACAGCTGGGAATTGTAGGGAAAAGATTTATTTGGACAAAGTTAATCTAACACACGCGATACCACCTGCTGTGTGTACTGTATAAGGCTGCTTCTTTCCAAAATGGCTCTGATGTTATCCTGTCTTCAGGTACAGAAAAGAATAAAACATCCTCACCATCACTTTATTGTACCACAGGGCCCTAAAAAGTTGATTTGAAGACCTGGAATCAAAATGAGGCTGATTTTTTTTTTTTTTTTTGATGCTAACACCACACTTGTAAGGTACATACTGCTCAATGCCATGATACTTAGTACCAAAAAGCTCAGTGGGAAATCCTTCTTACTCCACTAATTGTCAGTACTGTTTTATTCATAATGGTGGGGAGATCATGGCAACAGAAAAATAAAGCAGCTGGTCACATTTTATCCACAGTTAGAAATCCCAGAGAAATAAAAACTACTGTTTAGTCTGCTTTCTCCTGTTTATTCAGTTCAGGAACTTATCCAATGAACAGTGCTGTAGATGAACATGACCACGAATTTCTTACAGTCTTACATCTTTCTCCCTAGTGCTGGGATTACAAGCCTGTACCAGCAAGCTTGATTATGGAATCCTGAGGATCAAACCCAGTGCTTTATTGCTCCTAAATAAGTTGTCGACCAACTGAGCTATATCCGTAGTCACACTCATTTTCAATTTCATAATTCTATTATTTTTTGCTTTCAATGCGAATTCATTCACTGTCTATTTATATATTTTCTGACTTGTTCAACATATACACTAGTCAATAACATTTATTTCTTATTTACAGTAACATGTCTTTAAGAAGGTATGGAATCAATATTTTGAAAGTGAAACAAATTATTTAGAGGAAAATGAGTATTGTATTGAAGAAGAGGCATCTTGATAAAGTGCTGTGCTGACTTCTCTTCCTTTGCTTCTTTTCTTGATTCTTTTTTTAGTCTTTTCTTCTTTTTCCTCTACCTTGTTGACTCCGTATTCAGAGTTTTATTTTGGTGTAGAAGTCCTTTATTTCATTATCCATAGTTGCATTTTATAGTGTATCTAGTAGACAGATATGCTGTTATGACATAATCAGTGCAAATCTACAAACACTAGCAGAACTCATCCTTTCAGCTATTTTAGTTCTTAAAATACATTTCAGCAAATCCAGACATAGCAGCTTTCCATTTTATTCTTGGTCTTCAGGACTAATAGCATAGAAGTAGTTTATACCGTTATTAAGTATGGTGGTTTCAATAGGAATGGCCTCCTTAGGCTTATACATTTGAATGTTTGGAGCTGCTTGACAGACATTAGGAAGCATGGTCCTGATGGAATAGGTGTGGCCTTGTTGGAGGAAATGTGCCACTGAAAGATGGGCTTTGGAATATCAAATGCTCTAGCTAGCTCGAGTGTCTCTTTCTCCCTGCTACCTATAGATCTGAATGTAGAACTCCCAGCTACCATGTAAGCCTGAATGCCACCATGTTCCCCCTTTAAGATTAAAGTGCCTAAACCTCTGAAACTTTAAGCAAGCCACATTAAATGCTTTCCTTTTTAAGAGTTGCTATGACCATGGTGTCTTTTCACAGCAATAGAAAGTGAATAGGGCATTAAACATCAAGATATCACATTGTATTCAATTTAATTTTATTTCTTCTTCTACTGAAAGCTCTGCATTCTCAAGAGGTAGTAGAATTCCTGTTTATTCTTAATGCCTATAAGACACAATGGCTTTTCTCTAAATCTGTGGCTCTCCTAGTTTTATCTTGATAAGACCCTTATTCAGTCTATTTTTTGGCCAACTATGTCTTGATCAGTGGTTTTGTTTGCTTCTTAATTTAAAGGCACATGTTTTCCCAAGACGCTCTCTTCTACTAATATTTCATTTTAATATATTCAGCATTATACAACTTTTCAATTTCATGCTTTCACAAAAATTTTCATTAATCTTTCTTAAATCTTACTTGCATAACAACTGTTCTTTTGTGCTTCTGCTGTCAAAAAGTAACAGCTCCCATTTTCAATAGCATTTCTTTTTAAAAACATGTTCTATTTATGTTTGTCTTCATGGGCATGCTTGCACTTGTGTGTGTGTGTGTGTGTGTGTGTGTGTGTGTGTGTGTGTGTGTGTACCTGTACAGCACATATATACAGAGATGTTTATGGAGGTCAGACGAGAGCACTGGATCTTGTGGAATGGGAGTTATATGTAAGTAGTTATAGCTGATGAAGGAGATGAGAAACAAATCAAATACAGAGTCTCTGAAAGAGAAACAAGTACTCATAACCACGGAGAAATCTGCAGTCCCCTGTGGGGAATATTTAATCTATCTTCTGTTAACAGAGAGCAGTACTTCTCCTTAAACAATGTAGTATATGGAAAAGGAGTCTCAAAAACATCATTTTAAAATGTATCTTATTAGTTTTCTGTAACACTGCCCTTATAGCTTACATACCTTTCCTTTTCAATATGTATACCTTCATCAATCTCCTGCCACTGACCATCCTTTGAATTTTGGTTATCAAATGTTATTTGATTCTGGCCATTCAACACAGGAGAGCTGCAAGCAAAATCTGAAACAGAGTGGCAGACAATATTTACTGTTTTCTTTTTATATAAATCAATGCAAGAATGGAACGATGGAGACTGTGCCTGGTTCCATAATATCAACTTCTTATAAATATTATTATTCACATTCAAAACCTTCTTAAGACAGAGAAGGTAAAATGCAGAAATACATTTTTGAATTAGTAATCCTCTCCTCAATCTTTCAGAACTTTGGCTTTCTCATGTGCACAGAGTTCTTTATTATTACAAATAAGATCTAATTTGCACCTGACAGAGAGCCCCATATGTGTTTATCTTCATTCATATTGAAGTTCTTGGTGTATTTGTCAGTGCAGCGTGATAGCAGGGTGTCAGTCCTTTCATTGCTCACTTCTGGTTACTTTAGTCAGACTAATTCATCATCTCTCTTCCCTCTGATGTTTGAGACACTCATGTCTCTCCACATAAGCATTACATCTTTTCTGATTCATTTTCCTATGTTCAGTATGCGCATTACCACCTCTGCTGGTTTTGATCTAAATAAATTCCATATCTTAAATTGAATTTTCAGTTATTTCTGGGAGAATTGAGATTTCACACTGATCATCACTGCTAAGGATGATATCAAAGCGAGAAAAGTACTAAGGAAATATTTGATGTGATATATTCATAGACTTTAAGAGACTCAGAAAGAGTATTTCTTTAAAGATTTTATTATTTAACGCCATACACCCAATTCTACTTTTAATGAGATATAGCCATAATTCAGTTTGCATTATCTACAAGGACAATTGGTTTCTGTAAAAGGGGAATAGTTTCTTTCTAGTGCCCTGTGTCTTGGTGCCTCAGTTTGAGATAGCCTACGTGAGAAACTAGAATAAAATCTTGGGCAATGATTTAGACATCAGTGGTTGTAATCTTTCTCACTTCTGCTTGTTTATTTATCCCTCTCAGATCTGTCTGATGGCATTTGATGACTTAAGGTACTGGTAGATTATTACTTCATTTGTTAAGTTTCCTGCTAAAAATGCAGACAGGTGTGCCTCTTTCACAGGCTTCAGAGTCCAGGATTAACAGGTTTCAGGTGTATCTTTGGGGGGTTAGAGTTTCCAATTTCCTTTATGTGGTCTGGAGAGAACTAATAGTCTTCAGAACCTATTTGAACCCCACCCACTTTCAAGTCTCTTTTACAGATCACTGCTGCTGTGTAGGCCAAAATCAACTTACAAAGTGTCCTCCAGTTAATGCCAGTAACCTGCACCAGTTCCTAGGACTTCACCATTGGGACTACTTTTCCTGGCTCAAATGGGCACCTACCCAACAACTAAAATCTGGTTCTAAAGGGCATATCTGCTCTTGTGTCTCACTTATTTACCCATGCCTCTCCTGTACAACCAGGGCAGTTCTCTGCCCTATTCTTTCTGGCAGTTAATCACCATTCCCTTGTCTAGCCCCATTCATTGGTCTGGTAATAACAATCTATTTTTTTCTCCTAGCAACTTGCCTTCTTATCTCCCTCAAAGAACAGATGCCTGAGATCTCAAGCATGACAGTTAGCCACATCTCCTGCTGAGTGGGAGTCAACTCCTAACTTTCCCCTTTCCCACATTGCCCCATGTCTGCAGGAAGTAGCCACTGCCTTTATACCCAATGTGTCTGGGATGTTTCATTGGAAGCATCAACCCAGTCCCTGGCCTCCATATACCCAAAGAGTCTGGAATGTTTTGTTTAAGGTTTCTCTTCAGTCCCTGACATTCATATATCCAAAGAGTCTGGAATGTTTGGGTGAAAAGTTCCACCTCAAGCTCCCTCCCCTGAAAGTTGCCTCAGTTCAGACTTCAGCCTTGAGAAATCCCACCACACAATGACCCCTCCTCAGAGTTGCTCAAGACCACTTCCACAGGACATTTAAACAGCAACACAGAGAACAAACAAGGGCTTTTCTAGTCTTCTCCATATCCTCTCTGGTAAGCTGGAATGCCACCCAGGAAAGCTGGTGTCCAATAAACCTTGACTTTGTTAATTCAGGTTGATTTGGTCTGATTCTGATTATTGCGTCGGCTGAGAGGTTTATTGGGGTGCGGAAACTTTTCATCCACATGACTAAAATATTCTATATTTAGGCAGTGTAGTTATGTTGCACCTACAATTTATAAAAATGTTCATCATGTTGGAATGAAAAAACTGTTGTTTCCTTAATAAAGATTATGTTTGTGTTTGCTGGGTTTTTATGTTTTCATTTGCTGTTGTTGTTGTTGCTTTGGTTTAAGCAGAGTGTGATAAAAAGGAAAATAAAATTGGCTGGGTAGACAGTGGGGAGGATTTGGAGGTATTTGGGGGGATAAGAAACACAAGATCAAATATATTGCATAAAAAATTTTGTCTACAAAAAGTGAAAACAAGCAATAGTAAAACAGAGATATTAGCAATTCAGGAATTGTGTCTTTTTACTTTGTCTCTACAAATATGCACTAATTAAGACTTGAAAGTAAGTTTAAACTTTGAGAGAGTGAATTAGATAAAGCAAGATAGATTTAGAATCTTGAACAAACCATTAAAATCTAATATTCAGAACAAAAATAATCAGTACGGTTCTGTCAATGAAGAAACATGGAGGTAAAATAATAATTGTGAATTTGTTGCAAGTACTTAATCATTGTAACATATGCAATTAAATAATAAAATTTGCACTGTTTTTACCCATACATTTTGGGAGTTTACGTACAGCGTTTTGTAATAAGATAAGCCTCGTGATTGAGTCTAGTAATATGTTGAATGGCATTGTAAGAGCCATTCCCATTCACGTGACTGAAATGCAGCACTCATTGTAAATGGCATCATCAAATTTATGTCTATTTGATGTAACATACTGATGATTATGTTTTCAAATTATAAAGTTTCTGAACAATCCATAAACTGTTGGAATGAATTTGAAATCTAGGGTGTTCCAGGAAAATCATGTTAAAAGTATTTCCAATGCTAATAAACAAAACACCCAAGGAGGCAGAGTGTGCAAAGGGGTTGCATGACCTGCTGAAATTTTCTTCATTTGAGGAATATGCAGATGATTTTACTACTTGAAAAATGCCATTTTTTATGTACAATGAATACTTCTATGTGAGCAACAGATGATTAATTCTCAGGTGCTGTTGAATTATTTCATGCAATAGGTGCACAGCCCGTGATCATTTTATAGAATTTTGTATGAATCAACCTTTTCTTCTTAATGACTTTCTGCAAACTTGATGAGTTCGAAAAAGAATAAATCACACGGGTGAAGGTATTAAAATAAAAATGTCATCAAGAAAAGCACTTTTTGATTCTTTACACTGTGACACACTCTCCCGACCCTTCAGGTTTATGATAGCAGAAAAGGAAAGAATTTGAGTGATGTACTGAGGGCCTGTCTAATTCACCGTGGAAGAGAGAGGCCGAAGCTTTACATATTGTGAATTTCTAAACTGTGCCTCACATTTACATTTTTCATCTTTGACTTCACACCTTCTATCAACAATAATCAAATCATTCTTAATTATCAGGGAAGATTTTAGGATTCCTAACAATAGAACTAAGTGCTTCTTACAGTTGTACTTTTAGACTTTACAGACAAAGATAATACGCAAATTCCTAACAAGGTAATGCAAAGAATCTTGTGTTTCATAAATACTCTCTCACTGTGAATGCTAAAATAATGTCTTACTAAATGATGCCACATTTGACAAAATGCTCCTTTAGGTCCCCAAATTACGTAGAGCAGGTTCCACTGTGAAAGGTGAGCTAGAGAATAGTTTCCAAGTTGGAGACACATCTGTCATCATAGCAGGCTGGAGAACAGTTTACCTCAAGTTGTTCATTTTCTAGTAGAGCTTAGAACTGTAAACCTGCAATTTTCAAGACTACAGTCTTTTAGTAAAAAAATGTATAGCTTAAAAATGCACAGGAGGAAAGATATATAAGGCAAAAATCTATGAGACTTCTACTGTGTAACTCTAAGTTTTTCTCTTCCCTATCGTTTCACAGTCAGGACTGATTGACTCCTTTCTTCACTCCCCAGGAAAATGCAATAATATTCCCATAATATTTTGTATAGAGTAAGATCTCTTAGGCTTCAGTTTCCTGAGTCTCTACTGGCTTTGTCATATATACATGTTCAGTTTTGTAACAAACCTGAGTCCCACTCTCTCCAAATGTATTGCCTTGGTACCCACTCACTCTCAGCCTGTCTCAATAAAATATATTTTGAGATATCTGATGTGGCCCAAAGAATAAAGACTCCCTGTTAATCAGGGTTTATTAAAAATTTAGGGAATACTATCTATGAGAGAAGTACAAGGACTTGGCCTTTTCTTTAGACAAGATTAAATACTCTATTAAAATTGAAACTAGTATGTTTTATTATTTATCTCTTTTGTAGATGCCCATGAGAGGTCTGCCCCTTTCTGAAGAGAGAGAGAAGGAGGAGTGACTGGGAGGGAGGGACATGAGAGGCAGAGGGAAATAGAAGGCAAACAGGGAGAGGAGGAAGGGGAAATTGTGGTTCGGTGTGTAAAATAAATGAAAAATTTAATTAATAATAAAAATCACTTAGATTTTTTTAATTTGTGAAAATTATAAACCAGAAAATGCTAGACTCTCTCTCTCTCTCTCTCTCTCTCTCTCTCTCTCTATATATATATATATATATATATATATATATATATATATTTATATCAGATAAAAATAAGGCTTTCTAAAATAACTTTTTGATTAAATCAACTAAGCAGACACAAGTATTTTTCCTGTGTTCATGTAAAATTGTGACAAAAATTCAAGGATTAATTAATTAAGACAGAAATTAATAGCTCCAAATAAAGGCTCAAAACTGAAAGTCAGTAACAACCTACAAGACTTACCCAAGCCACTGGAACCAAGTTTTTATCAATCAACTGGTGGAGGCAACTGGTAAACCACATGTTTAGTACTAGTATTGGAATTGAAATTAACTTGTCCATCTCCCCAAATCAACCATTAAATGTTATAAAGTGTGCATGGTAATTGAACTATATATGGATAAAATGGGATTGCCTATGCAAAGGAGCTTTTCTATTTATGATATTCTCACTGCTATACCCAAATCTGGAATATTCCACTCAATCCTACATACTGATGCTGCTGTTTTTCAAGTCAAAAATAAAATATTTTTGGGTAGCCATCAATCTGACTACAGGGGAAGGCCAGATCAGGAACACTCTTCAATATGTCTTAGAGTTTTAGCTGGGATCATCCTTGTGCGTTCCTGGGAATTTCAGATCCATGAATATCTTAATTGTCATCAAAGAACCTTCATCCTGTAACAGATGGAAGCAGATACAGAGATCCACAGATGAGCAGTGGGCTGAGATCCCAGAGTCCATTTAAAGAGAGAGAGGAGCAATATTACAAAAAAAGGGGTCAAGACACTGATGGAGAAATCCACAGAAACAACTGACCCTAGCTAGTGGGAGCTCACCAACTCTGGACTGACAGCTGGGGAAACTGCAAAAGGCCTTTGAATGTGGGTGACAGTTGTGTGACTTGAGAAGTTTGTGGGGCCACCAACAGTGGTATCAAGATTTATCCCTAGTACATGAACTGGATTATTGGATCCCTTTCCCTGTGGAGGGATACCTCACTCATCATAGATATTGGGGGAGAGTCTTGGACCTGTCTCAGTGTGATGTGACAGACTTTGTAGACTCCCCATGGGAGTGGATGTGGATTGGGGTGGGGAGAAAGTGAGTAAGGAGGGAGAAGAGGAGCGAAGGGGAACTGGTATTGTTATGTAAAATAAAAAGATTGTTTTAAAAAATATTTAAAAAGTAAAACATATTCACAAAGTTTTGACCAAACCTCAAAAACTTTGCTAGCGTGTTAGTGATTCAAATACAGTTCCTCGGGCATATGCGGACATTCAAGGTTCCAAGAACCTCACAGACAAAAAGGCAGGCTTGTGGGCAGGGTGGAATGGGCAAAAGAAGGCCCAGCAGCAGGAAAACACCCCACTGGCTCTCTGGTCTCCTCAGCCCTGAAGTAGGCTGTGATGTGGGTCCCAAGTACCCCACAGATGAAAAGACAGACTTGGGAGCAGTCTAGGTTGGGGTAAAGAAAGCCAGCAGTAGGAATACATCCCGCTGGATGGCTAGAAAAGCTTAGTGAATGGGGAGGGCTGGATTCTGTCTCCCTGGGAAGGTCCCAGAGAGTGGGACTTGTGGCCACCGACTCACCTCTCTGGTTCCCTCAGCACGGGAGCCGAGTCAACTATCAAAAGAAGAGTTATAAGGCATTTCAAGATGAATAATCATATAAGAAAAAAATATATACTATAACAGAAATATTTGCAGGCTTGTCAGTTTTATTCTAACATACGTTGAGTATTTTCAAAAGGTTGTTTTTCTTTTAAAGTGTATGCACTAGTGTCACAAGGCAAGAAATTACCTTACTAAAATTAATTCTGTTTTTTTTTTCAGGAACTCGACTTTCTGTTTGACTTTGTGTTGGTGGAGCTGAACCTTGAACATCATAGAAGGCTTTGCAAACAAGGAGGTGATTACAGAGGATGCTAGGTATCAAAGCAAGGGGAAATGCATTTTGCTTCTTTTTGTCTTCCTATTGGTGCCTCTTCTGCTTGTGAGGTCTACGGAAATCCCTGCTGGGCAGTCTACTCATATATGCAGTGGGTGCTCCTCTTGTTAAAGCAGCTGTTTAGGTGCTAACTTTCCCAAATTGTTCTGTCTTAACTTTATGACAATTGCAGCTCTGTGCTCCTTCATAGAGACGCTTTTCCAAACGACTACTCCCTCCTCAGGGAACTTACTTTCAACTTTGGAAAAACCAAGAATTTTCTATCATCCTGATGGTTTACAATTCCATTCTCTTCCCTTGATTTCTTCAGCAGGAAGGATGACAATTGTTTCGACTCTTTTTCATTCCTTGATCTGCTAGTCTCTTGCTTATCTCTTAGTAACACACATATTACACAAGATGATGGTATTTGAACGAATTTTTCTTTTCTAATTACTAGTTAGTTTTAGTTGCCTGACTAGATAATAGTAAATATGTAGAGAACAATGTATAAGAAAATGAATCAGAATTTCAGAGAAATGACTTGGCAGTGAAAATGAGACAGATGTTGTTATGGTAAAAGTAAAATGCACAGGTACCCTGAGGAGCACAGTGGCAGAAATGCTGCAGGTCCCGAGTGGATACAAATAAGTTATAGATTCTGCCTTGAGAGCTGGTTCTGAACTTGACTGTACTAGCTTCCACCTTAACAGTTAAAGCAGGGTTGGATTAAATATAATGTATTTTTGTAAGAGACTTAAAAATACATATCAGTTTAAAACATGAGACTTATTGATTTGTAGTCTAGAATGAGATACAATGAGGAGACAATTATAACATCTGACAGTAAACATAGGTTTATTTAAATTACATGTGTGGAATGTCAAAACTTGAGACCTAATGGAATACAGGACAATTGTAAGAGTAAGTTATTCTAATGAGTAAAGATGTGACGAGTTTGAAAGTGTTCACTCCAATGCTGGACCCTTAAAGGGATAAGAAACAAACAAGAAAAATAGCCATATGACAGTTAAATGTCATAGAATGTTCCCCCTTCTAAAATAACCCTGGAAAGTAAGCCTAAAAGAGAGAAAACCTGAGAAATTAGTTTTCATTTCTGAAAGTTGAATATCAACCTAGATGAAGGCACAGCATTTGAAAGGTTATTAAGTGTTTCTATTTCTGGTACTTGTCATCAGTAGAAATCTTTATAGTATTGTTTGAATTCCATTAGCTGGGGTAGTTTTGACTTCAAGTAACAGAGAGACAATTTGACCAGAAGCCATAATAAAAGTAAATTCAGTGGGCATGTGCAATAGATATTTTAAAAGTAATTATAAGAATGGCCTTTAAGATTAAGATCAAGTATGAAGAGCTCTTGAAAAATTATCACCCAGGGATCGTCATTGACCAGAAATTGTTGGAGCACATATTCTGAGACTATTTTCCTTCACATACAGTGCGATTGTTTATATAACTCTTGGGTATTGGTGCAGTTTACTGTTTCCTTATGACAATTTTGCTCATCCAGCAGCAAACATTGCCACGAGAAGCTTCAAGGCTATACGGCACTTATCCAGACAGAAGAGACATCTGTTTCAATGCAATCAACCTAACAAATCTTAGTAAAGAATTGCCAAGCAGCCTTTTTGACAAGTTGACCTTCCTCAGTCATTACAACACAGCTAAGGCTCTAATGAAAACCAGCATGAGTCAAAGGCGTTCAAATGCAAATTCAGGAAATGTACAATTCCAGTAAAAGCAGGCATCAGTTTAATACTAGCTTATAATTGCTGTGTAACAACAAATTACACACTTATTGCCTAGTACAACACAATTTATGGTGGCCAGAAATTCTGATGCAGCATAGCCTGCTCTTTGTGAGCCCATGACTCATACACTTCAAAAATCACTTTCATTTCCTGTGACCAAATTTACCACAAGTTTGACATTATTAGTTCAGCAGCATAAACCTATATTTTCTTTATCTATCTGAATGAAGTTTGGATGAGGCATCTGCTCTAAACCATTAAGTATAGCTACTATGTACAGAATCTGTCTTTTTCCTGTATTCTTAAAATACAACAGAGGAATATATATGTATATATATATATATATATATATATATATATATGCGTGTGTGTGTGTGTGTTTGTGTGTGTGTATGTGTATGCATCTTTATACATACTTAAGCACATATAGTTATACATATTCTAGATTCATGAATAGAAGAAATATGAGAATTAAATTGTATTTGTCAGGGTTCTCTAGAATAATATCATAGACTGACTAAATATATATACATATATATGTATGTATGTATATTATCCATATATATGGGCAATACACACATACACACAGACTATATATATACATATATCTTTATATATATATACATATATATTTATATATCTGTAAACCATTCTTAACATATATTATATGTTAAGAATTATATGTTATTCTTAATAATATATGTAAGAATGGTTTACAGATTGTAGTCCAGCTAGTCCCATAATGGCAAGTTCAAGACTCCAGTAGTTGTTTGGTTCACATGGTTGAATTTCTCAGCTGGTCTTCAGTACACATTGGAATCCTGAAAAAGTAGGCTCTATTTTCAGTGGAGGAATAGTCTTGCCAGGGCAAGCAGGTACAGAAAAAGCAAGCTTCCTTCTTCCACACTCTTTATGGAGGCTGCCAGCAGGAGGAGTAGCTCAGATTAAATGTACATCTCCCAACCTTAAAAGACTGGAATTAAAGGAGTAACTTCTCACCTCAGAGATTCAGATTAGAAGTGGGTCTTCTCTCTTTAAAAGATCTAATTAAGAAAAATGTCCTCACAGATGTGCCCAAACACTGGGTTTTACTTCATTTCAAATGAAGACAAGTTGTCAGCTAAGAATATCCATTACAGAGAGAAAACATACATAGGGTCAAGTGATTCATAAAATCCAACCAGGTACATTCTAATAGAATTTCATGAGTACATTCAAGGCCTGAAAGTTATCACCCAACACTTCAAAGGTGGTTCTCAAAGTATTTGGTATCATAGTTACCTCTTTCCTGCAGACAAATAGTCATTACCAACTCTAGCTTTACAAGCCTTGCCAGTACAATATGGGGGGGGGGGTGTGAAGGTATTTGGACTCATCTTTCCTGAGAATCTTGAGAATAAATTGGAATTTTTTATTAAACAAAGCTTTTAATGATGTTGTGCGTCTTGTGTAGGTTCCATTGGCTAATTTGGTCAGTCAAATGATTATCTGTAAGTCTTTCTGAAGAAATTTCTTCTCTGTCAATCTCTTCTACTGATGTAGCTGAGGAAAGATTAATAGACTTACACCTTTGGAACAGAAGTGATGGACAAGACTTGATAGCCAAACAAAATATTTAAATGGCTCTTTTTGTTATCAGATACTTTTGCGCTGCTGGTTCTGTCTGATATGCTAGTCAAGGTCACATAACGAAACATCAGCATTTTCTGTCTGCAAAGGTTCCTGCAGTCATATTTTAAATGTAAAAACTTTGCCAACCAGAGATGTTTAAATTTTTTCAACATCGTCTATTCCTTCTTTCTGTGTTCTGTAGTTCTTTCTTTGATCTTCTTTCATATGATGTACCAAATAGTACTCTAAAAATTTTGGTTAGAAATCTCCCTAGAATAATGTGTCTTTTAAAACTTTTTTATTTTTATTGAGCTCTACATTTTTCTATGCTTTACTCTCTGCCTCTCCCCTCCCTTTCAACCTTCTCTCAAGGTCCCCGTTTAGTCAGGAGATCTTGTCTTTTCTACTTCCCATGTAGATTAGATCTGTGTGTGTCTCTCTTAGAGTCCTCATTGTTGTCTAGGTTTTCTGAGATTGTGATTTGTGGATAAGACAAAATGACAGCCTATATAATGGGAAAAGATCTTCACCAACCCCACATCAGACAGAGGTCTGATCTCCAAAATATACAAAGAACTCAAGAAATTGGGCATCAAAATGGCAAATAATCCAATAAAAAAATGGAGTACAGACCTAAAAAGAGAATTCTCAACAGAAGAATCTAAAATGGCTGAAAGACACTTAAAGAAGTGTTCAACATCCTTAGTCATCAGAGAAATGCATATCAAAACAACTCTGAGATTCCATCTTACACCTGTAAGAATGGCCAAAACCATAAACACTGATGAAAACTTATGCTGGCGAGGATGTGGGGTAAAGGGAACACTTCTGCATTGCTGGTGGAAGTGCAAGCTGGTACAGCCCATTTGGATGTCAGTCTGTCAATTTCTCAGAAAATTAGGAAACAATCTTCCTCAAGACCCAGCAATATCACTTTTGGGTATATATCCAAAGGATGTTCAAACATGCCACAAAGACATGTGCTCAACTATTTTCATAGCAGCATTGTTTGTCATAGCCAGAACCTGGAAACAACCTCAATGCCCTTCAAACAAAGAATGGATAAGGAAAATGTGGTACATTTACACAATGGAGTACTACACAGCAGAAAAAAATAATGACATCTTGAATTTGCAGGCAAATGGATGGAGCTAGAAAACATCATTTTGAGTGAGGTATCCCAGGCCCAGGAAGACAAGTATCATATGTACTAACTCACAAGTGGTTTTTAAACATAAAGCAAAGAAAACTAGCCCCAAAATAATGCGTCTTTTAAAAGATCTTCCTTCAGTGTGAATATAGTGATTTGAAAGAGAATGGCCCTTATAAGCTCATGTATTCCATGTTTAGTCCCCTGTTGATGGCTGGTTTGAGAAGGATTAACATGATGGTTCTCAACCTTCCTAATGCTGTGACCTTTTAATGCAGTTCTTTATGATATGGTGACAGCCAATTATAAAAATTATTTCAAAGCTACTTCAAAGCTGTACTTTTGCTACTGTTAAGAATTGTAATGTAAATATCTGTGTGTTTTTCAGTGGTCTTAGGAGACACCTGAGAAAAAACTGTTCACCCCCTCCCCCTCACACACACACACAAAGGTGTTTTTGCCTAATGGTTGAGAACCACTGACTTAGGGTGTGTGGGCTTGTTGGAGTAACAGTGTCCTTGTAGCAGAAGGCATATCACTGAGGAAGAATTTTGAGGTTTCATAAACCCAAGGCAGGTCCATTATCTTTCTCTCTCAGTCTCTCTCCTGCTTACCTACCATGGGCTGCCTGTGAATCAAAATTTAAAGCTCTTATTTCCTTTTCCAGAACTATTTCTGCCTGAGAAGCACCTTGCCTCCCACCATGATGATAATTGACTAACCTTCTGAAAAGCCAAGCAAGTCTCCAATGCTTCCTTCTCAAGAGTTATCTTGGCCTTGGTGACTCTTTACAGCAACTGGACAGTAATAAAGACAGTGAAAATATTTTGTTATCTCTTCTTTCACTATAGAAAATTAATGTTTCAATTTACACATACTAGGATCATATTCTTTCTTTGATTTTACATTATTACAGTTAGCAACCTTAACATTCTAGTATCTACTAGATGACTGTTGAGAAAAGTATATTCCTCAAAATTATGCCGATTTCTGCTTATTCAATGATATCTCAAAATTGCCTGAATCAGCTGTTTCTATGGGTTTCTCCATCATGGTCTTGTCACATTCGCTCTTATTATCTATCATTTCTCTCTCTCTCTCTCTCTCTCTCTCTCTCTCTCTCTCTCTCTCTCTCTCTCTCTTCTCTCTCTCTCTCTCTATGACTGGACTCCAGGAGACTAGCCTAGTGCTTGGCTATGGATCTCTGAATCTGCTTCCATCAGTTACTGGACGTAGGTTCTATGATGACAATTAAAATATTTATCAGTCTGATTACAGGGTAATGGCAGTTAAGGAAGGTACTCTCTCCAGTATTATGAATAGATGGGGGTGTGGTGGGGGGAAGATGGGAGGGATAGAAGGAGGGAAAAGAGGGGGAACTGGGATTGGTATATAAAATATGATTGTTTTAAAAACTAATAAATGATAAAAGTTGCTTACAAATGTGAGATCTGTAACCGCAGCACTATATTTCTCCAATGTTCATGGCAGTTTTGCCAGTGTGTATCCATGTACTCATGCACACCGTCTGCCTTCAGAGGCACACATTTACAGTATTATCAAATTCTGTTTCCAGATTTAGACGCAGCCTTATTCACTTGGACCAATCTTATGTGTTGACCCTGAAGGAACCCTTTTCCGGGCAGGATCCATTACTCTTTGAGAAGCAGGAAACCCTTTCAGTATAGACTTTTACTTTCCTAAATGGATTCAGATTCTCACAAGATGGAAGCTCTTATGGAAGCGGTTTGACCTTCAGGACACATTCATTTCCTACCTGCGCAGTATAAGAGGCTTCTCCACAGTGTAACTGTTCTCTTTATCAATTACAGTTCCTTGTTTGGCACAAGTCAGCACATCTTTCTGTCTACAAATTTCCTCAGAGCAATCAGTCCAGCACCTTATAATTTAATCTTATTTAAGCTCTCAGGACACAGATGTAATGAATGCAGATTCTTGGTCAGAGAATTACACCAATGGCCAATATTCAAATGCCTAATAATTCTTACTCATTTTGAAACCTCATTGATTGTTCCTCCACTGTCTGCCTTTCTCTTAGCATTACTGTTTTTGAAGCTCACACTAGAATGGGCTATTAAATTTTTCTTGCAGCATTCAATATCTATTTATAGACAAATATACCAAATACTTCCACATTCATTAAACTAATTTGCTCTATTTTTTCCCAAAATCCAGGTGTTAAAGTCATCATAGAAATAACCACACTGCTGGCTATAGTTCATGCATTAGCTCCTACTCTTGCTGTTGTGATAAAGTACCCCAAAGCAATTGTCTTTAAGGGATAAAAGTTTACTTAGTTTGTAATTCCAGGTTGCAATACATCCCTGCAACAAAGTCAAGGCAGGTAAACAAAGCAGCAACTCAAACCCATGGTCAAGAACAGAGAAAGAATGGATGCATGAATTTTTTTACTCTTTGTGCATTCCAAGTTCCATACCAGGGATTGAAGATATTCAGTTTTAGGTTTGGGATCCAATATCAATCAATGTAACCTAGGTAGTCCTTACTGACCTACTCACAGGGCAATCTCACGGAAAATATTCTTTGTTGATATTCTCTTCTCAGCAGATTCAGTACATCCAGAGAAGACAATTAAAACTTACCATCATATAACCCAGCAAATGACTTCTTTCTGATACCTAAAATAGTAGGAATTTTTGTTTGTTTGTTTGTTTGTTTGTCTGTTTCTTGGCTTGCTTGTTTCAAGTCTGGACCCATTAAAAGTTACTCCGTATTCTCTACTACCATTATCCTATGCAAATATCAAGTGTATTTTAAAATAACAACATGATATTAGTAAGATCAATTATGTTGGAAAGGGAGTTTCTTGAGATATCCTGGAGGATAAGTGAAAGCCGGGTTGTATTCTAGATTCTCTGTGCACTAGCACATACTTCAATACAAAAGCCTACACAAACTTATACTTTGCCTTAAATATGTATTTGTAAAAAAGGTTCATTTTCCTCTGTATTCTTGTGAAAATTTTACCCAGAATTAGTTTTATTTATAACTTATTACTGGCTGCCAAACTTAAATTTTGGAGGGTCTTATATCACATATCATTAAGTAACCATACTTTATTTACATTTCTGAAATTATTTTTATGCTGAGTAAGTTTTGAATTTTATTTAATGAACATTTAACTGCAAACCTTGTAAATATGTTCACTAACTATTTAAGGCAAATATATTCAACAGAATTTTATGTGGTAATTTGTATTTATTTAAATATGTATTAAACCATTTTCCTTATTCAAAAGAACAATAAAATTCTTGATTCATTTTACATAAAGTATTGTGTTACTGATTTAGAAGATTTTGGAGCTGCAGCAGCTGGAAGTGGGCCTTCCCAGGAGAATATGCAGTCAAAGGTAAATAAAAGTCTTATAGGTTTAGAATCGAGTCTTCCATAATAGTCTAACTACTAGTTACAAAGTCCATCATAGGTGTTTCCTTTGAAGTTACTTTTGGTCTTAGATTTCATATTTGTACCAAGGGAATGAAAGCTACTGAAACATGTAACTACCCTGAAGATGAAACTTCGTTCCAAGCCCCTTGCTGGTGCTGCTCACAGAATAAGCTTACAATACCCAGTCACATAACTATGGCAGATAAACAACTTGAAAATCATTGGCTTCCACTGATACCATAGTGCATGACTGTAAATCTAACACTTCAAAATAACACATTTACTTTTTTATAGTTATTCATTTCAGAATTCCAACCCTGGTTTTATCAGGCTGTCAAGACAGAGTTTCTTTCTGGATTCCAAAGAGAAATTCTATTTCTAAAGTTGTTTAAGTTGCTTGCCTTATGCAGTACTTGCCACTGAAGGCCCAGAGACTCTGTATCATTGCAGGATGCCAAGCAAGACTGGATCTCAGCTCCCACAGGCTGCCCACACTGCTTGGCTCGTGGCCCTCTCCTACGTGTTCAAAGAGAGCCAAATCAGTTGGAGTGTCTCTCACATTTTAAGTCCTACATGCCTCTTTTGATGTTATACTGCTTGCACCCACCCCTCTTTCTTCTTTTTCCCTTGGAAGAAGCAATAAATTATACTTACCCATCCCCATAATCCAGAATATTTCATTACATTTTTGTCTGTTTCTTTCATGTTATCTGTACTCTTTTTCGTCATTTAAGGTCACATGTTTTCAGACATTAAGATTTGGAATGCATATATTATTAAGAAGTATTATTCTGTCTGTCATAGCCTTCAGAGGGCCTGGTTTGTTTAGAAGTTTACTTACATTTCAATGTAAATTGCTTTCCAATTTTTGCTATCTCCAAACATATTTCACTAACATGAATCTCAGTTTTGTAGATTCAAATGTGGGGAACCATTACTTTAAGGTGGCTCATAAGATAGTATACATTGTAAAAATGGTAATTTCCTGGCACAATGCATGGGCATACACAGTTACAATAGTCCATTCACAAATCAGCATATACATATCTGCTGACATTGTTCATTCATCTTGAAATGTATTTGCAGATTTCGCAACACTTGTCTCATGCATTAGTTTCTGGATCTCCTTACATAATTGGCCTTTCTCTAATTGAAGATGTGATTAAGGAATATTCCACAGCTTTTTCGTCACATATTTACTTTCCTCATTTGTTTCCTATGTAGACTCTAAGTTTTTGCCACAAATCAAAATGTTTTTCAGAAATCTAATTTTCTTGCTAATTTTAAAACCCAGTTCCCTTAATTTATCTTTAGTTAAAAAAAAAAACAAAATAAAACAACAACAACAAACAACTTGATTTTTAAGCACGGGCTTATAGTCATCCCGATTTCTTTAACCATGGTTCCATCGAGTTTTTCTCTTTTCTCTGCTCTACAAACTCATTCCATCTGTAAGGTTAATGGAAAATATGTCTCTTACACATTTCTGACAAAACTGTTCCTGTCACAGTTGTCTCTTATCACAAGGGAACAATTTCTTCTTAGAGATTTTCCACAGCAGAGGAGAGAGCTAGAAGATTGTCGGGTTTTGTGAGAAACAAAACAAAGCCCAAGCTGAGTCCTATCTAGGAAATGTCTCCACATTACAGGAAGGATTTGTTCCCCCTCTGTATAGCTGCAGGCCAACTGTAGCGATGTAGGTACTGATGTATAAAGTCCCTTGCTTTCTTCTCTAGATTCTTTTTTTTCTTCATTTATTTGTTTATTTATTTATACAAATTTCCACTTCCTCCCCTCCTCCCATACCCTCCTGCTCCTCCCACTCTCTCTCCTCCTCCCTCTCCAGTCCTAAGAGCAGTCAGGGTTTCCTGCCCAGTGGGAAGTCCAAGTTCCTCCCCCCACCCTCCAGGTCTTGAAGGTGAGCATCCAAACAAACAAGTATCCCAAAAAACCAGTACATGGAGAAGAAAAAAGTACCAGTGCCATTATCAATTGCTTTTCAGTCAGCCCCCATGTCAGCCACATTCAGAGAATCCAGTTCGATCACATGCTTGTTCAGTCCCAGTCCAGTTGGCCTTGTGAGCTCTCATTAGATCAGTCCCCTTGTATCAGTGGGTGAACCCACCACCTGCGGTCCTGACTTTCTTGTTCATGTTCTCCCTTCTTCTGCTCCTCATTTGGACGTAGGGAGCTAAGTCCAGGGCTCCAATGTGTGTCTCTATCTCTATCCATCTCCAGATGAAGGTTCTATGATGATTTGCAAAATATTCATCGGTATGGTTATGGGCCAAGACCAATTTAGGCACCCTCTCCTCTGTTGCCCAAAGAGCAATCTGGGGACCTCTCCTTGATCCTGGGAACCCCTCTAGAATCAAGTCTCTTGCAAACCCTAAAATGGCTCCCTTAGTTGAGATATATACTTCCAAGCTCCCATATCCATCCTTCCTTGCTCCCCCCATCCCATTCCTCCAAGCTATCCCCAATCCTCCCCTACTCCCTTCTCTCTAACCATCTCCCCTTACATCCACCCCCCAGCCCTGTGTACCCAAGTTTGCCTGGCAATCTTGTCTACTTCCAATATCCAGGAGGATAACCATATGATTTTCTTCAGGTTCACCTTCTTATTTAGCTTCTCTAGGATCACGAATTATAAGCTCAAAACCTTTAATTATGGCTAGAATCCACATATGAGTAAGTACATACCATATTCCTCTTTTTGGGTCTGGGTTACCTCACTCAGTAAAGCGTTTTTTATTTCCATCCATTTGCATGCAAAACTCAAGATGTCGTTATTTTTTACTGCTGAGTAAAACTTTAATGTGTATATGTTCCACACCTTCTTTAACCACTCTTCTATTGAGGGGCACGTAGGTTGTTTCCATGTTCTGGCTATTACAAAAAGTGCTGCTATGAACATAACTGAACAAATGCTTTTGTAGTGTGATGGGGCATCTCTTGGGTATATTCCCAAGAGTGGAATTGCTGGGTCCTGAGGGAGTTTGACTCCCAGTTTCCTGAGAAACCGCCACACTGATTTCCAGAGTGGCTGCACAAGTTTGCATTCCCACCAACAATGGATGAGTGTTCCCCTCACTCCACATCCTCTCCAGCATAGGCTATCATTCGTGTTTTTGACTTTAGCTATTCTGACAAGTGTAAGATGGTATCTCAAAGTGGTTTTGATTTGCATTTCCCTGATCTCTAAGGAGGTTGAGCATGACCTTAAGTGTCTTTTGGCCATTGGAAGTTCTTCTGTTGTGAATTCTCTGTTCATTTGAGTACCCCATTTTTTAATTGGGTTAATTAGAGTTTTAGTGTCTAGTTTCTTGTGTTCTTTGTATATTTTGGAGATCAGATCTTTGTCTGATGAGGGGTTTGTGAAGATCTTCTCCCAGTCAGAAGGTAGCCTTTTTTTTTTACAGTGTCCTTTGCTTTACAGAAACTTCTCAGATTCAGTTGGTCCCATTTATTCATTGTTTCTCTTATTGTCTGTGCTACTGGGGTTATACCTAGAAAGTGGTCTCATGTGCCCATGTCTTGTAAACTACTTCCCACTTTCTCTTCTATCAGGTTCAATGTGGTCAGATTAATGTTGATATCTTTAATCCATTTGGACTTGAGTTTTCTGCATGGTGATAGATATGAATCTACTTGCATTCTTCTACAGATTGATATTGAGTTATGCCAGCACCATTTGTTAAAGATGCTTTCCTTCTTCCATTGTATACTTTTAGCTCCCTTATCGAAAATCAGATGTTCATAGGTTTGTGGGTTAATATCTGGGTCTTCTATTCGATTCCATAGGTCGACTTCTCTGTTCTTATGGCAATACCAAGCTGTTTTCAATACTGTAGCTCTATAATAGAGTTTGAAGTCAGGGATGGTAATGCCTCCAGAAGTTCCTTTGGTGTATAAGTTTGTTTTGGCTATCCTGGGTTTTTTGTTTTGCCATATAAACTTGATTATTGTTCTCTCAAGAACTGTGAAGAATTTTGATGGGATTTTGATGGGGATTGCATTGAATCTATAGATTAATTTTGGTAGAATTGCCATTTTTACTATGTTGATCATCCCAATCAAAGAGCAAGGGAGATCTTCCCATTTTCTAGTATCCTTCTCAATTTCTTTCTTCAAAGACTTAAAGTTCTTATCAAATAGATCTTTCACATCCTTGGTTAGAGTTACCCCAAGATATTTTATGCTATTTGTGGCTATCGTGAAAGGTGAAGTTTCTCTGGTTTCCGTCTCTGCTCCTTTGTCCTTTGCGTATAGGATGGCAACTGATTTCCTGCCACATTACTAAAGGTGTTTATCAGCTGTAGGAGTTCTTTGGTAGAGTTTTTGGGGTCGCTTATGTACACTATCATATCATCTCAAATAACGAGAGTTTAACTTCTTCCTTTCCAATTCGAATCCCCTTGATCCCCTTATGTTGTCTTACTGCTCTTGCTAGAACTTCAAGCACTCTGTTGACGAGGTATGGAGATAGTGACTGGAAATAATCAAAGTGAGGGCTGAAATCAACAAAATAGAAACACAGAAAACAATCCAAAGAATCAATGAAACAAAAAGCTGTTTCTTGGAGAAAATCAACAAGATTGACCAACCCCTACCTAAACTAATCAAACGGCAGAGAGAGAACACGCAAATTAATAAGATCAGAAGTGAAAAGGGGGACATAACCACAGACACAGAGGAAATTCAAAGAATCATTAAATCTTACTACAAAAGCTTATATGCCACAAATTTGAAAATTATACAAGAAATAAACTTATTTTTAGATAAGTACCATTTACCAAAGTTAAATCAAGACCAGGTGAACACTCTAAATAGACCTGTTAGTAGCAAAGAAATAGAAGCTGTTAGCAAAAATCTCCCTACCAAAAAAAGCGTAGGACCAGATGGTTTCAATGCAGAATTCTACCAGAACTTCCAAGAAGTGTTAATACCTATACTCCTTAATGTATTTCACAATATCGAAACAGAAGAGTCATTGCCAAATTCTTTTTATAAAGCTACAGTTACGCTGATACCAAAACAACACAAAGACACAACCAAGAAAGAGAATTACAGGGCAATCACACTCATGAACATCGATGCAAAAATTCTCAATAAAATATTGGCAAACGGAATCCAAGAACACATTAGAAAAATTATCCATTATGATCAAGTAGGCTTCATAACAGAGATGCAGGGCTGATTCAACATATGCAAATCTATCAATGTAATCCATCATATAAATAAACTGAAAGAAAAAAAAACCATATGATCATTTCATTGGATGCTGAAAAAGCATTTGACAAAATTCAGCACCCCTTTATGATAAAGGTATTGAAGAGATTGGGGATACAAGGATCATACCTAAATATAATAAAAGCTATTTACAGCAAGCCAACAGCTAACATCAAGTTGAATGGAGAAGAACTCAAAGTCTTCTCTAGATTTTTATTCAACATGCTTCTGTCTTGCTATTTTCATCACAGCACAGTGTTACCCATAAAGTTTTAAAGTAGTTTTTATTAGTTAACGATTGGAATGATAAAGATATGATGAGAGGTACATTTTGCAATCTTTTAAAACTAATACTCATTATTTTAAACATGAACTTTTTGTTTAAATGAAAGAGTTCACAAACTCAGTTAAAATTGCTTTCCATTTTTTTTACTTTGGAATTACACAAGGGCCTCCTCATCTTTGTTTTTTTAGTGCTATAGTAAGTGAGTTGTATCCTAGGCTTTCTTTTAAAATTATGTTTTGTGGGAATCATTGGGAAATCACAAAGACTGCCTTGAACTAGCTCTGTAACACAGCTAGGTCATACAATGTTTAGCTTCCAGAGAACCAAGAATAATAGGTTTACATTTCAAGGCACCGCTATTTAAAATCTTAATTTGCTCTTTCTTTATTTTAGTTTTAATGGATATGTGATGAAGCTAGCATTTATTTTTTATATTTGTCACTTGTAAATTACAAATTGTAGATAAACATTTTAAATTTCTGTTTTATCTTTTCAACAACATTTGGCATCACTGTTTGCAGATTTCTTCTTAAACAGAAAACTCTTCAAAGATTACATTAAACAACTATTAGAAGCAATGCATATATTCATCAGGTGCAGGGTACTAACTAATCACACAAAAACTACCATCAGGTTATCAGAAACAAAACCAAGCAAGAAATTTATTCATGGTAATTATGAAAACATTAACATGATTATTGCATTACTACCTATAAAAAGTTTATTAGTCAGAATTTCTTTCAATCCAAATTATAAAAGCTGAGGAAAGAAACTCAGAAAGTACAAAAAGGAGAGCTGCTCCTGAGTTTAGAAAGAACAGCCTTTACTGCAATTGCTTCTTTTAAAGAAACAGAACGTTCTTAGCCACTAACAAAATACAAATCAAAATAATTGTGAGATTTCGTCTTAAACCCATTAGAGTGGCTACAGTTAATAAAAGCAAGCAATAGTTCATGTTGGTAAGGATATGGAGGAAGACTCAGCCATTGCTAATGGGAGTGCAACCTTATGCAGCAACTCTGGAAATTAATATCGCAGTTCTTCAGGATTAAGGGAGTAGCTGTATCTCTAGATCCAGCAATATCGCTTATCTCAGATAAGGTTACTATTGCTGTGATGATTCACCATGACCAAGGTACTTGAGTAGGGAAAGGGCTTATTCAGTTTATACTTCCTCAGCAGTGCTGCTCATCATTGCAGTCAGGACAGGAACTCAAGCAATGCATGGACCCAAATGCAGCAGTTCATGCAGAAGTCACAGTCAGGACAGGAACGCAAGCAATGGATGGACCCAAATGCAGCAGTTGATGCAGAAGCCACAGTCAGGACAGGAACTCAAACAATGCATGGACCTGAATGCAGCAGTTTTACAAAACCTAGGACCACCAGCTCAGGGTTGGCACCATGCACCATAAGACAAACCATTCTGCATCATTTGGATCTTATGTAGGCATTTTCTCAATTGAGGTTTCTTCCTTTGAATAATCCTAGTGGTGTCAAATTGACATAAAACTAGACAGGACACAGATTCTGTGTATATAACCAAAAGACATTTGAACCTACCACTGTAATACCTGTTTAACCATATTCATTCATGCTTTATTTAGAATAGTCAGAAATTTGCAAAACCTTAGAGGCATCTCAACAGAAAAAAATGGATGAAGAACATTAAGTACATTTATCTGATGGAATATTAGTCAATTGTTTAATATAAAATCAAAATAAAAAAATCTGACATGTGGCATCCCAGACCCAGAAAAAAACAAATATGATATGTATATGATTATATATGGATATTGGTTATTATGTCAATTAATACCAATTTACAATCCATAGAACTGTAGAGGATAGGTATAGAGTATTAGACTAGGGAGGACAGACAGATATCATAAAGAAAAGGAAATAGAATAGATAGTTATGGATGGATGGGGGCAGTTATAATAGGAGGATCAAGTGAAGAGGATAAAGGAAGAGGGGGTGAAGGGATACATATGGGAAGACATAGATACAATTAAAGGGCATTTGAGGTATAGTATA
Source organism: Myodes glareolus (assembly GCF_982192425.1). Taxonomy (NCBI): domain Eukaryota; kingdom Metazoa; phylum Chordata; class Mammalia; order Rodentia; family Cricetidae; genus Myodes; species Myodes glareolus. The sequence goes on along the minus strand of NC_142037.1, from coordinate 75,632,285 downwards.
GAAACTCTATTACAGTAGAAGCTACCTAAAATACATTCATACATGAAAGTGACCCAAGTGTCCCAATTGGCCATCTATTGTCACCAAATGAAGCTTGAGCACTAGGTTTGCTTTTCTTCTAATTAAATTGTTAGTCAAACAAGTACCATGGGAAATACCAAACAACCCAGGCTATTGGAAAGATGATAGTTTGTTCCCCACAAACTGAGTTCAAGGTTGTTTTGCTGAAGAAAACACTGAGACAAGTCATTGAACATGGTGTGTCAAGCTAGTGACTACATAAAGTCCCCAATCCTGTATCCTAGCATCTCTGCAGATGATACTCTAGAAGGCACTCTGCAGGCTAGAAAAGAGAAATATAAAGACCAACACCATAACACCTTTCATCTATAGCTTGTCTTTTCTGCAGGATATGTTAATGCCAGTGTGGTGCAAAGCTTGTGGAAATACCTAACCAGTGTTTGATTTCTGTAGCCACAGGGCAATTGGTAATGAAAAGTCCCCAGACTATCTTGATACAAAATATACAGATTTATTAAACAGAAGACTTACAACAGCTTACACAAGAATCCAAATGATCTGTCAGGATGCAGGAGCCAGGCGAAAAAGAGAGCTAGCGGAGCACGCTTGCTAGGTTTATAGGCAGGCTTTTGCCTGAGGGCGGCACACCCCAAAAACAGAATATGATTGGCTGAACTCTCCGTTCAGATTTCACTTAAGACCTACTCCACAAGATGAAACCCATATCTGACATTGCTAATATGTCCTAGAATCTCAGAGCAGGGACCTAGGGTAAGACCAAATAATAATCTCTGTGTGTGTCTATATATTACATATATGTATACATATATGTATGTATAATCTTAAAAGAGTAAAATCCAAAAATAATAGAAATAAAATCATTCCCAATGACATTTTGCTAAATTCATTGATGTTTGCCTTGCTTAGTCACCATCAGAAAAGTTTCTTCTTGCTGCAGGTAGAAACAAATACAGACAAAGACCAGATATTATATAGAGAGTAAGAGACCTTGAAACAGTCTCATCTAAGTATGATGTCTCCATCAGATCCTTTCCTTCAGGGTTCACGGAACCCTACTTAATAGAAGCTGTAGTGTATAGGATCCAGAGGGGATGAAGGACACTATTAACACAAAGCCCTAATTCAACAAGATCAGAGTTCATATTAAATCACAGAGACAGAGGCAGCATACACAGGCCCTGCAGAGCTCTGAACCATGTTCACTGTTTATATTCAGTTTATTATTTTTATGGAATTCCTGAGAGTGCAAACAAGTGGGCCTGAGTCTTGTCTTTTTTTTTTTTTGTCCAATTCTGATATTTTAGTTTTGGTATTTTTCCTACATTTTTAAGGTTTTATTTATTTATTTATTTACTTACTTATATATTTTGCCTGAATGTTTGCTTGCATGCCAGAAGAGGACACCAGATCTTATTACAGATTGCCGTGAGCTGCCTGTGATTGAGGTGAACTGAACTCAGGACCTCTGGAAGAAAAGCCAGTTCTCTTAATTTCTGAGCCATCTCTCCAGCCCCAAACTTCCAGATTTTTAATGAGAGACAGAAAAGGAGTGGATCTAAATTGGAGGAATAATGTAGAGAAACTGGAGTAGAGGATGGGGAGTCAGGATATATTATGTGGGAAAATATCTGCTTTCAACAAAATAACAGAAAACAAACAAATAAATAACTAAATAAATTAAAGTCCTGGTGAGCATCCTGTATACCAGGTTACAGTCTGACCATTGGAGTCCTACTCTGAAGACTGTAAGGAAATGTGGGCTGTTGCTTCTGATAATTCTCTCTTTCCTCCTTTAATGCTGTAATGTGAGGAATCTTCTGTGCCTCATATTTTTGCCAGGTTTATCAATCTCTAACTAACACAGAACCTAGGGAAACTTAGTCAAGTAACCATGGTCTGAAAACTACCATTATAGGTCAAAATAAATTTACACTCATGATCAGTTTATTATTTAACATATTTTATTACATTGATGGGAGCCTAAAATATTACTCAAAACAATCAATATTCAATGTAAACCCTATCAAAATCACATAAACATTTTTATATAAGTAGAAAATACGATATAAAATAATCATATAATCACAACATAATAAAATGTAAAAGCAACAGCAAATAACCAAAGTATTATTGAACAAAAGAAATAAAACAAGAATAATTCATTGCCTTTCTTAAAAATATTCCACCAAGCTACAGCACTAAAACATGCACACAGAAACAAGGGAAACAGAGAACAGAGTTTAACTAGAGTCTCACACATCTCAGGAAAGTTATTTTCAATAGTGCTGTAAATGAGCAATGACATGACACAGTATGTCTTTGCTTCTAGAACTAGGGAAGCAGAGGCAAACAGATGTCTGTGAGTTCTAGGTCAGCCTGCTCTGCAAAGGAACATTCAACACAACTAGAGCTATGTAGAGTGGCTCTATTTTAAGTAAATATGCAATCACAAAACCAAGAGAAAAAAAAAGGGTGATCATTTCCATAATGGAGCTTGAAAAATAGGAACTTTTCTCTCTCTCCTCTCTCTCATCTCTCTCTCTCTCTCTCTCTCTCTCTCTCTCTCTCTCTCTCTCTCTCTCTCTCTCTCTCTCTCCTGAAGAGGCAGCCTCTGTCTTCTCCCTTCTTCTCCCCATTTCCTCTCTTTCTCTGTCTCTCCTTCTCTCTCCGCCTCTATAATCTTTTACCATTATACCCTCAAAATACCCACTAAATGAACTCTACACCCAAACCCTCAAAAAAGAGGGGAAGAAAAATAGGGATGTTTATATGCAAAATAATGAAAATAATAAATACACGAAAATGGCTTCTACCATTTATGAAAAGCAATACAAAGTAGATTAAAGACTCAAACATAAGATATGACAACTAGAAGAATGAATCACAGGGAAAATGTTTCGGGATAATGGACAAGACTGATATATATACATATATATGATGTATATATATTCATATATATATGAAAATATTCAGATGATATTGTTTTAACACTAAAACAAATGATCAAAAAAAATCAACAAAGTGAAGAGAAAACTTAAACAATGAGACAAAATATTTGTAACCTTTACATCTGGCAAATGTTTGCTATCTAAAATGTGCAAACAATCCTGAAAACTCAACAGCAGGAAAACTTTCCAATTAAATATTAAGTGTTAGACCAAAGCATATAATTTCAAATATACACAGAAGATCAGCAAATACACAACATAAAAAGCTCAGTGTTATTAATCATTAGCAAATAAATCCAAGACAAATTTCAAAGCACATTCCTCCTAACACACTTACTTTAAAGACGATCCATGCATACGATTTTTAATTTCACAATTTAAAATATTTCCTTGAGTCAGAAAAGATAGCCTGTTATTTTTGTGTGTTTATGAACTATTTAATTTATGAATTTGTGCGTGTGTCTGTTTTACTTACAGAAGGTTAGACACAGTATCTCAGAGGATCAGCAGAAGGCCTGAGTGTACAGAGTAAGCAGGGCAGCAACACCCTTGTGTGTTCTAGGACTGTCTTCAAATAACTTGTCCAGTTATCTAGGGAAAGCTGTGGTGATATTTTCTTTGTACAAATAAAGTTTGACTGATGATCAGAGGATAGAGCTAGACACTATCTAACCATAGAAGTCTGGAGGTCTGTACAGACAGACAGGAAGTAATATGACTGGGTAGAGATAGGAAGTGGCAAGCCTGGAGGAAAACAGAAAATTAGTCTCTTTTCGGCTGAAAAGTTGAGAGGTAAGGTGGCCATGCCCTTGCCCCTTCATCTCTATGATCTCTCAGCATTGCCCCTATATCTGACCTGGGGCTTATATTATGAAGACCTATTAGAATGTGTGCTACAGAAAATTCCTGAGGAAGAAGTACAGGAGGCCATCTGGGTGGGCTGTGCTTTTAGGTGATGATTTCCTTTCACGTTTCCTGCTGACATAGAAACTGAATCTCTTTCCTGGTGTTAGCATTTCTTTCTAGAGGACAAGAAATGGTGCACATGGCAAATGTGTTATCTCATACTTTGGGACCAAATTTAGCCATTTCTGAACATATCACAGTGAACTACCTGATTGTGAGAATAGTATACATTATGAGAGTAAGCTTTTCAGTGAGCTCTAATGGCTGCATTTCTGAACAACTTAGAGAAACTGGATAATTTCTATTGTCAGCAAGATTTTGCTGCTGATTTTAAGTGTCTTCTTTTAGCATAAATATCAAAATATATTGCATAAATTCTACTGTTATGCAGGCTGTTCTACAAATGAGATCTTGTCTTGTGCAGTTGTGACTCTTCCTCTTCGAAGTTAATGCAACTAATCAGCAAAGTATGTTCAAGAAAGGCCCATTCCTCTGTGTTCAAATATTCTCTGTGTTAAGTATTTCTTCTTAAATTAACAATAGCTACATACCCAAGGTTGAAATCTATTATTTAAAAAGGATCTGCTGTAAACAAGAGTCCAAACAGATTAAATGGACTTCCTGTGTGCAAAATGCATTCTGAATTCCATTAAAAAGTTAATAGCAGTTGCTTCTTGATTTCAGAATTTATGTATTTATAGATTTTGTCTATTGTCTTTAATGTTCTTTAATGTGAATATTGAATGTATTAAATTTTATACATTTTATTAATTTATACATTAGTGATAACGTATTTTTTTACTCTTTAGATTTAAGTAGACTGCATAAATATTTTTAATATTGTCTCATTTCCAATGGTAAGAATTTAAATTCTTCAGGAATATACAATTTGCTAAATATCCTGTTAGTACCACTTTTCTTTTTTTAGCAAAATCAATAGAAATGAAAGCACACGGCTTTTGCTACAACTTAGATTCAACACAAAGACAGAAGGCAATTATGGTATAATGTATTGATTAATACTCATCTCAGGATCAGGTAAAGTAGAGATGGTTTATTAAATGTCTACTTCCACTTCTAATACAACAAAAAACTATTCTAATTGGAGTGACAGAATTTTACAAAAAAAAAAAAAGTAATTTTACTTCATCCACTCATAGTTTTTACCCTCAGGCAAAGTAAACTTAGCAATAAATCTTTTATTTAATTGAACAAAGATGCAATAAAATAAAACATAAAGCAAGGCCAGTTTTGAATATTAAAAGTTTTTGGAGAAGCTCTAGTATCACATAATGAAGCACCACTTCACTTCTGGGCTGACACAACACATAATAAATAACGAAAGTGTCTGCAGTTTGAAGTACCACAAAATATTCTGTGATAAGAGTACACTGAACAGAAATGATAATCTATCATTTATAAGCTTTCTTTAAAACAAATATTTCTACACTGCATTTAGTCAGTACACATTTTTCACCTACTGATTTTCCACACTTTACTACATTTTATTAGTTTTCCAAAGCAAACTCAAGTGTGATAATGAGTTTGTGCCTCACAGCTCAATAGCTGTCGAACCAAAAGCAGGATTTCCCATTTTCATACTGTGGATTTTTTGAATATATAAATAGTTTTGTTAAATGGAAGAAAACTATATGTTTGAATTTCACGATTAAAAATATACTCTAAAGGTAAAGTTTTCTAGGGTTGAATTATCAGCATTTTTTCAAGCATGTAATTAAATTGCCATTCCATCTTCATTTATGATTAATACATAAGTTAGTTTTTGAATATTTAGCTAAATATGCAAGTGCTAGTTTATGAACTGAATGGTTGAGTAGTTCTATTTTTAGTCAAAGATAGTTTTCAGGTAACGGTGCAAAAATGAATCATTGAAATGAAATTTCATATTGTCCTAGAGCACGCCTTTGAAGTGAATGAGAAAAAATTTCAATTAGAATACAATTATTCTTTTCAACTTTATTTCTAACAAACTGAACAATTTCATTTATTGATAACTTAGTAGGTTAAATCATTTTCAGGTTATAAAAAATCTAATAAATTCATAGTTGTAAAATGTTTTTCCTTATATTAAAAATCGGTTTTTTCACATTTAATATATACTGATATTTTTTGCTCTACACTCTCTACTCTTCCCAGTTCCTACAAATATCCGCAACCAGTTCCACCCCCTTTATGCCTTTATTAGAAAACTAACAGGCTTCTAATATTAATAATAAAAATGTAATAAGATATGATAGCCCAAAAGTTATCACCACAAAATATGACAAAATAAACAAACAGAGAGAAAAGAACCCAAGAGAGAAGGCACAAGGAAGAGTTCCATTCATTAACACACTCAGGAATTAGATAAAACAATAAACTTGAAACCATAATATATACACAAAGAAACTATAGTGTAAAAAGAACATATGTATGTATATATAGTGAAATTAAAATAATAAAAAATTAAGAAATAGGAAAAGCTTTGAAGGAATTATGAATCAAGGAACTTTCAGAGATGCCATTGTATTGGTTTTCTGGTGACCAACTAATTCTGGGCTCGAATCCTAATTGGTAATACATAAGAAACCAGTTCAAACAAGGAAATGTGAAATTTATTATAGTTATTGTTGAAATATTAATCTAATTATTCTTATCAATAAGAAACAGGAGGGAGAAATCAGGGTAAAATTCTGAAAGATCAGAGAAGCACTGGAGCAACCACAATCCCTTCTTTTCTGTTCCACCCTCTGACCTAAAGGACTGAGATTCTCTCAGTCCCGCCTTATCACTCCTGTCCTCTCTCTGAAGTATTCTAAACCTCTGTAGTCAGTTTGTCGCTGGCTCCACCCTCTGACTCTAAGCAGGTTTTATTTGTCAGAAAACAATGAAAATATCACACAACATATTATCAGTGCAATTTTAAATATGATTGATACTGTAGCTGAGGGAAACCATAAAGCTCTTCTCTGTCAACTGCATACTGCCTTTGGCACTATGGAACCAAGTTCACAGGGAAGAAGCTCCCAAGCTTAGTCCCTACATTTAAAGTACACAGGATCTTCAACTATCAGAACTTGCCATCTAGTTCTGGTGGGTGATTAATAGCAATAGCAATTATTGTGGGCTATGTGTGCATTGCTGTGACTGGTGTAATGAAAAGTTGAACAGCCAATAGCTAGACAGGAGGTATAGCCAGATTTTCAGACAGAGAGAGAACTCGTGGAAGAAGAAAGGCACATTAGCAGCCAGACCTAGATAGAACAATAGATTCAATATGGATATGAAATAATGAGCCATGTGACATAAGAGATATTAAAAAATGGATTAATCTAGGTTATAAGATATAGTTAGAAAAAATCCTAAGTTAAGGCCAAAGTTTCATACTTAATAATAAGTCTTCTTGTCAGTCATTATTCATAATCGGTGTACCAAAAAAATACAAATAAAGTCAATAGTCTTTTTTTTTATTAAAATGAGTCTTTATATCTGTTTTCATTTGTTTTTCTTAGTTATTTACTTTTTTTCTTATTTATTTATTTAAAGAATTTCCACTCTCTCCCCTCCTGCCAATACCCTCCTGCACCCCTCACTCCCTCTCCTCCTCCCTCACCATTCCCAAGAGTAGTCAGGGTTTATTGCCCTGTGGGAAGTTCAAGTTCCTCCCCTCTCCCTCCAGGTCCAGGAAGGTGAGCATCCAAAAAGACCAGGATCCCAAGAAGCCAGTCCATCCATACGAAACAAAACCAGTGCCATTGTCAATGGCTTCTCAGTCAGCCCCCATGTCAGCCACATTCAGAGAATCCGGTTTGATCACATGCTCGTTCAGTACCAGTCCAGCTGGCCTTGGTGAGCTCTCATTAGATCAGTCCCCTTGTATCAGTGGCTGAACGCACCCTTCGCGGTCCTGACTTCCTTTTTCATGTTCTCCTTCCTTCTACTCTTCATTTGGATCTTGGGGGCTCAGTCCAGTGCTCCAATGTGGGTCTCCCTCTCTATCTCCATCCATCGTCAGGTGAAGATTCCCTCTGGTTCTGCTTTCCTTGCTCATGATCTCCCTCCTTCTGTTTCTCATTTGGACCTAGGGAGTTAAGTCCAGTGTTCCAATATGTGTCTCTGTCTCTATCTCCATCCATAGCCATATGAAGGTTCTGTGGTGACATGTAAATATTCATCAGTATGGTTATGGGCCAAGGCCAGTTCAGGCACCCTCTCCTCTGCTGCCCAGGGAACAATCTGGGAACCTCTCCTTGGGCCTGGGAACCACTCCAGAATCAAGTCTCTTGCAAACCCTAAAATGGCTCCCTTAGTTGAGATATAAACTTCCCTGCACCCATAACCATCCTTCCTCCTTCCCCCCTCCCATTCCCCCAAGCCATCCCCAATCCTCCCCCTCTCCCATCTCCCTAACCTTCTCCCCTTACTTCCACCCCCCACCCCCCATGCACCCAAGTTTGCCTGGCAATCTTGTCTACTTCTAATATCCAGGAGGATAACTAGATGATTTTCTTCAGGTTCACCTTTTTTAGTTTCTCTAGGATCACAAATTATAGACTCAAAGACCTTTAACTATGGCTAGAATCCACTTATGAGTGAATACATACCATATTCCTCTTTTTGGGTCTGGGTTACCTCACTCAGTAAAGCGTTTTCTTTTTTTTTTTTTCAAAGTTTATTAAAATATAAAAGTTTCCATTTTCGCCCCTCCTTCCCACACCCTCCCACTCCCCCCACTCCCTCTCCTCTTCCCTCTCCATCCCTAAGAGCAGTCAGGGTTTCCTGCCCTGTGGGTAGTTCAAGTTCCTCCCCGCTCCCTCCAGGACCAGGAAGGTGAGTATCTAATCAGACTAGATCCCCAAAAATCCAGAATATGCAGAGGAAACAAGTCCCAGAGTCATTGTCAATGGCTTTTTAGAAAGACTTCGGGCCAGCCACATTCAGAGAATCCAGCCTCCTCCAGAGAATCTGGTTGGATCAAGCGCTCCTTCAGTCCCAGTCAACTGGCCTTGGTGAACTCTCATTAGATCAGTCGCCTTGTATCAGTGGGTGATCGCTCCCCTTGCCGTTCTGATTTGCCTTTTCATGTTCTTCCTCCTTCTGCTCCTCCTTTGGACCATGGGGGGCTCATTCCGGTGCTCCAATGTGGGTCTCCGTCTGCATCGCCATCCATCGTCGGATGAAGGTTCCCTCTGATCTTGCCCTCCCTGCTCACGTTCTTCTTCCTGCTGCTTCTCGGTTGGACCTAGGGAGTTAAGTCCAGTGTTCCAACGTGGGACCCCATCTCTATCTCCATCTATTGCCAGATGAAGGATCTATGGTGATAAGCAAAATATTCATCAGTATGGTTATGGGCCAAGGTCAGTTCAGGCACCCTCACCTCTGTCCAGAGAACAATCTGGGGATCTCTCCTTGGACCTGGGATCCCATTTACAATCAAGTCTCTAGTAAACCCTAAACTGACTTCCATAGTTGAGATATATTCTTCCCTGAACCCATATCTATCCTTCCCCCTCCTAGTCCCCCGAGCATTTCCCATTCCTCCACTGCTCCCTTCTCTCTAACCTCCTACCCTTCCAACTACCCTCCCAACCCCCCATGCACCCTTGGTTACCTGGAACTCTTGTCTATTTCCAATCTTCAGGAGGAAAACTACCTGAATTTTCTTCAGGTTCACCTTCTTATTTAGCTTCTCTAGGATCACGAATAATAGGTTCAAAGACCTTTAATTATGGCTAGAATCCACTTATGAGTGAATACATACCTTATTCCTCTTTTTGGGTCTGGCTTACCTGACTCAGTAAAGCAGTTTCTTTTTCTTTTTCTTTTTTTTTCTTTTTCTTTTTATTTATTTATTTATTTTATTTAATTTTTACTGGGAACCCCTCAAGAATCAAGTCTCTTGCAAACCCTAGAATGGCTCTCTTAGTTGCAATGTAAACTTCCCTGCACCCATAACCATCCTTCCTCCCTCCCCCCTCCCATTCCCCCAAGCCATCCCCAATTCTCACCCTCTCACCTCATCCTAACCATGTTCCCTTACTTCCACCCCCCCACCCCCCATGCACCCGACTTTGCTTGGCAATCTTGTCTAGTTCTATTATCCAGGAGGATAACTATGTAAATTTTCTACAGGTTCACCTTCTTATCTATCTTCTCTAGGATCACTAATTATAGACCCAAAGACCTTTAACTATGGCTAGAATCCACTTATGAGTGAGTACATACCATATTCCTCTTTTTGGGTCTGGGTTACCTCACTCAGTAAAGCGTTTTCAATTTCCATCCATTTGCATGCAAAATTCAAGATGTCATTGTTCTTTACCGCTGAGTAAAACTCTAATGTATATATGTTCCACACTTTCTTTAACCACTCTTCTATTGAGGGGCACCTAGGTTGTTTCCAGGTTCTGGCTATTACAAATAGTGCAGCTATGAACATAGTTGAACAAATACTTTTGTAGTATGATAGGACATCTCTTGGGTATATTCCTAAGGGTGGAATTTCTGGGTCCTGAGGGAGGTTGACTCCCAGTTTCCTGAGAAACCACCACACTGATTTCCACAGTGGCTGCACAAGTTTGCATTCCCACCAACAATGGATGAGTGTTCCCCTCCCTCCACATCCTCTCCAGCATAGGCTATCATTAGTGTTTTTGACTTTAGCTATTCTGACAAGTGTAAGATGGTATCTCAAAGCTGTTTTGATTTGCATTTCCCTGATCGCTAAGGAGGTTGAGCATGACCTTAAGTGTCTTCTGGCCATTCGAAGTTCATCTGTTGTGACCGCGAGGGGGTGTGATCACCCACTGATACAAGGGGACTGATCTCCCAGTCAGAAGGTAGCCTTTTTGTCTTACTGACAGTGTCCTTTGCTTTACAGAAGCTTTTCAGTTTCAGCAGGTCCCATTTATTCATTGTTTCTCTTATTGTCTGTGCTACTGGGGTCCTACTCAGGAAGTTGCCTCCTGTGCCTATATCTTGTAGACTACTTCCCACTTTCTCTTCTATCAGGTTCAAAGTGGACAGATTGATGTTGATGTCTTTAATCCATTTGGACTTGAGTTTTGTGCATGGTGATAGATATGGATCTATTTTCATTCTTCTACAGGTTGACATCCAGTTATGCCAGCACCATTTGTTAAAGACGCTTTCCTTCTTCCATTGTATACCTTTAGCTCCCTTGTCGAAAATTAGGTGTTCATAGGTTTGAGGGTTAGTATCCAGGTCTACTATTCGATTCCATAGGTCGACTTCTCTGTTCTTATGCCAATACCAAGCTGTTTTCAATACTGTAGCTCTGTAATAGAGTTTGAAGTCAGGGATAGTAATGCCTCCAGAAGTTCCTTTATTGTATAAGATTGTTTTGGCTATCCTGGGTTTTTTGCTTTTCCATATATAATTGATTACTGTTCTCTCAAGGTCTGTGAAGAAGTTTGATGGGATTTAGATGGGGATTGCATTGAATCTATAGATTGCTTTTGGTAGAATTGCCATTTTTACTATGTTGATTCTCCCAATCCAAGAGAAGGGGAGGTCTTTCTATTTTCTGGTATCCTCCTCAATTTCTCTTTTCAAAGGCTTAAAGTTCTTGTCAAATAGGTCTTTCACTTCCTTGGTTAGAGTAACCCCAAGATATTTTATGCTATTTGTGGCTATCGTGAAAGGTGATGTTTCTCTGATTTCCCTCTCTGCTTCTTTGTCCTTTGTTTATAGGAGGGCCACTGATTTTTTGGAGTTGTTCTTGTATCCTGCCACGTTACTAAAGGTGTTTATCAGCTGTAGGAGTTCTTTGGTAGAGTTATTGGGGTCACTTATGTACACTATCATATCGTCAGCAAATAACGAAAGTTTAACTTCATCCTTTCCAATTCAAATCCCCTTGATCTCCTTATGTTGTCTTATTACTATTGCTAGAACTTCAAGCACTATATTGAAGAGGTATGGAGAGAGTGGACAGCCTTGTCGTGTTCCTGATTTTAGTGGAAAGGCTTTGAGTTTCTCTCCATTCAATTTGATGTTAGCTGTCGGTTTGCTGTATATTGCTTTTATTATATTTAGGTATGATCCTTGTATCCCCAGTCTCTCCAACACTTTTATCATAAATGGGTGTTGAATTTTGTCAAATGCTTTTCAGCATCCAATGAAATGATCATATGGTTTTTTTTTCTTTCAGTTTATTTATATGATGGATTACATTGTTAGATTTGCATATATTGAACCATCCCTGCATCTCTGGGATGAAGCCTACTTGATCATAATGGATAATTTTTCTAATGTGTTCTTGGATTCGGTTTGCCAGTATTTTATTGAGAATTTTCGCATCGATGTTCATGAGTGAGATTGGCCTGTAATTCTCTTTCTTGGTTGTGTCTTTGTGTGGTTTTGGTATTAGGGTGACTGTAGCTTCATAAAAGGAGTTTGGCAGTGACTCTTCTGTTTCTATATTGTGGAATACATTAAGGAATATAGGTATTAGCTCTTCCTGGAAGTTCTGGTAGAATTCTGCATTGAAACCATCTGGTCCTGGGCTTTTTTTTGGTAGGGAGATTTTTGATAACAGCTTCTAATTCTTCACGACTAACAGGTCTATTTCGATTGTTCACCTGGTCTTGGTTCAACTTTGGTATATGGTACTTATCTAAAAAAAATCCATTTCTTTTACATTTTCCAACTTTGTGGCATATAAACTTTCATAGTAAGATCTAATGATTCTCTGAATTTCTTCTGTGTCTGTGGTTATGTCCCCCTTTTCATTTCTGATCCTATTAATTTGCAAATTCTCTCTCTGCCGTTTGATTAGTTTGGATAGGGGTTTGTCAATCTTGTTGATTTTCTTCAAGAACCAGCTTTTTGTTTCATTGATTCTTTGGATTGTTTTCTGTGTTTCTATTTTGTTGATTTCAGCCCTCAATTTGATTATTTCCAGTCTTCTACTCCTCCTGGGTAAATCAGCTTTTTTTTTTTCTAGAGCTTTCAAGTGTGTTGTTAAGTCTCCAATGTGTGCTTTCTCCGTTTTCTTTAAGTGGGCAATTAGTGCTATGAACTTTCCTCTTAGCACTGCTTTCATAGTGTCCCATAGGTTTGAATACGTTGTGTCTTTGTTTTCATTAAATTCAAGGAAGACTTTAATTTCTTTCTTTATTTCTTCCTTGACCCAGGGGTGATTTAGTAGTTGACTGTTCAACTTCCATGAGTTTGTTGGCTTCCTGGGGGTGTTATTGTTGTTGAATTCTAACTTTAATCCATGGTGATCTGACAAGACACAGGTGGTTACTAATATTTTTTTGTATCTGTGGAAGTTTGCTTTGTTATTGAGTATGTGGTCAATTTTCGAGAAGGTTCCATGAGCTGCAGAGAAGAAGGTATATTCTTTCCTATTTGGGTGGAGTGTTCTATAGATGACTGTTAAGTCCATTTGATTCAGTACCTCCAATAAATCTCTTATTTCTGTTAGGTTTCTGTCTGATTGACCTGTCCATTGGTGAGAGAGGAGTGTTGAAGTCTCCTACTATTAGTGTGTGTGTTTTGATGACTGCCTTGAGTTCTAGAAGAGTTTCTTTTACATATGTGGGTGCCTTTATATTAGGGGCATAGATATTCAAGATTGAGACTTGTTCCTGATGAATTGTTCCCGTTATGAGTATGAAATGTCCATCTCCATCTCTTCTGATTGATTTTAGTTTGAAGTCGATTTTGTTAGATATTAGAATGGCCACACCCGCTTGTTTCTTAGGTCCATTTGCTTGGAAAACCTTTTCCCAACCCTTTACTCTGAGTAGGTGTCTGTCTTTGTGGTTGAGGTGTGTTTCTTGTAAACAGCAGAATGTTGGATCCTGTTTTCGTATCCAATCTCTAAGTCTGTGCCTCTTTATAGGTGAATTGAGTCCATTGATATTAAGTGATATTAATGACCAGTGGTTGTTGACTCCGGTTATTTATTTTTTTGGGGGGGGTAGTGGAATGTATGTTTTTCCCTTCTTTGAGATCTGATTGTGAAGGTTCGCTAGATGCCTGAGTTATTGTAGGCAGTGTTAGGATTGTTGGATTCCTTGGATTGTGATTCGCCTTCTAATACTTTCTTTAAGGCTGGATTTGTAGCTATGTATTGTTTAAATTTGTTTTTATCCTGGAATATTTTGTTTTCTCCGTTGATAGTGAACAATAACTTGGCTGGGTAAAGTAGTCTGGGCTTGCATCCATGGTCTCTTAGTTTTTGCAGTACCTCTATCCAGGACCTTCTGGCTTTCATGCTTTCCATAGAGAATTCTGGTGTAAGTCTGATAGGTTTACCTTTATAAGTTACTTGACCTTTTTCCTTTGCAGCTCTCAATATCCTTTCTTTAGTCTGAATGATTGGTGTTTTGATTATTATATGACGAGGGGATGCTTTTTTCTGATCCAGTCTATTAGATGTTCTGTATCCTTCTTGAACCTTCATAGGAATATCGTTCTTTAGGATGGGAAAATTTTCTTCCATAATTTTGTTGAGTATATTTTCTGGACCTTTGAAATGCAATTCTTCTCCTTCTTCTACTCCTATTATTCTTAGAATTGTTTTTTTTTTTGTGTTCCAGAGTTCCTGAATGTTTTGTGATGAGAATTTGTTGGATTTGCTGTTTTCTTTGGTCAGAGTGTTTAATTTCTCTATGGTGTCCTCAGAGTCTGAGATTCTTTCTTCTATCTCTTGTATTCTATTGGTTATGCTTGTGTCTGAAGTCTCTGTTCGTTTACCTAGATTTTCCATAGCCAGCCGGCCCTCAGTTTGTGATTTCTTCACTGACTCCATTTCAGTTTTCAAATCTTGAACTGTTTCTATTACCTGTTTGATTGTTTTTTCTTGGTTTCCCAGAATTTCATTTACGGATTTACTCATTTCTTCAAACTTTTTGGTATATTTCTCTTCCATTTCATTACTCATTTCCTCAATCTTTTTGTTATACGTATCTTCCATTTCTTTATGGCAGATTTTCACCTCCTGTTTAAGTTCCTCTATTATTTTCATAAAGATCCGCTTAGAGTCAATTTCTTCTATTTCTTCTGGAGTAGGGTGTTCAATTCTTCTAGTTTCAAGCTCCCTGGATTCTGGAGATGTCATGTTGCCTTTCAGGTTGTTGGAGGAATTCTTGCATTGGCGGCTGCCCATCTCCTCCACTCTGGATGAAACTCCTCAGCACTTTCTGGATAGAACTCCTCAACACTCTCTGGGTAGGACTTCTCAGCACTCTCTGGATAGATCTCCTCAGCACTCTCTGGGAAGAGCTCCTCAGCAGTGCAACAGAGCTAGCTTGTCTTCCCAGGACCCAGGAGACAAAGGGCCCGCAGCAGTGGGGGGAGGGAGGGGCCCCTTGGAACACCGAAGACCCTGCCTCAGAAGCTGAGGGGGGAGGGGCTGTTCTCTCCTCCTGGACAGGCAGGCTGCCCAGGCGAGCACCCACTCACCTCTCTGGGAAGCAGTAAAGCGTTTTTTATTTCCATCCATTTGCATGCAAAATTCAAGATGTCATTGTTTTTTACCGCTGCGTAAAACTCTAATGTGTATATGTTCCACACCTTCTTTAACCACTCTTCTATTGAGGGGCACCTAGGTTGTTTCCATGTTCTGGCTATTACAAATAGTGCAGCTATGAACATAGTTGAACAAATACTTTTGTAGTATGATAGGGCATCTCTTGGGTATATTCCCAAGAGTGGAATTGCTGGGTCCTGAGGGAGGTTGACTCCCAGTTTCCTGAGAAACCACCACACTGATATCCACAGTAGCTGCACAAGTTTGCATTCCCACCAACAATGGATGAGTGTTCCCCTCACTTCACATCCTCTCCAGCATAGGCTATAATTGATGTTTTTGAGTTTAGGTATTCTGACAGGTGTAAGATGGTTTGTCAAAGTGGTTTTGATTTGCATTTCCCTGATCACTAAGGAGATTGATCATGACCTTAAGTGTCTTTTGGACATTCGAAGTTCATCTGTTGTGAATTCTCTGTTCAGTTTAGTACCCCATTTTTTAATTGGGTTAATTAGAGTTTTAGTGTCTAGTTTCTTGAGTTCTTTGTATATTTTGGAGATCAGACCTTTGTCTGATGAGGGATTGGTGAAGATCTTTTCCCAGTCGGAAGGTAGCCTTTTTGTCTTACTGACAGTGTCCTTTGCTTTACAGAAGCTTCTCAGTTTCAGGAGGTCCCATTTATTCATTGTTTCTCTTATTGTCTGTGATACTGGGGTTATATCTAGAAAGTGGTCTCATGTGCCCATGTCTTGTAATCTACTTCTCACTTTCTCTTCTATCATGTTCAGTGTGGTAAGATTAATGTTGATGTCTTTAATCCATTTGGACTTGAGTTTTGTGCATGGTGATAGATATGGATCTACTTTCATTCTTCTTCAGGTTGACATCCAGTTATGCCACCACCATTTGTTAAAGATGCTTTCCTTCTTCCATTGTATACTTTTAGCTCCCTTGTCGAAAATCAGGTGTTCATAGGTTTGTGGGTTAATATCCGGGTCTTCTATTCGGTTCCATAGGTCAACTTCTCTATTCTTATGGCAATACCAAGCTGTTTTCAATACTGTAGATCTGTAATAGAGTTTGAAGTCAGGGATGGTAATGCCTCCAGAAGTTCCTTTATTGTATAAGATTGTTTTGGCTATCCTGGGTTTTTTGTTTTGCATATAAACTTGATTATTGTTCTCTCAAGGTCTGTGAAGAATTTTGATGGGATTTTGATGGGGATTGCCTTGAATCTATAGATTACTTTTGGTAGAATTGCCATTTTTACTATGTTGATTCAAGAGCAGGGGAGGTCTTTCCGTTTTCTGGTATCCTCCTCAATTTCTTTCTTCAATGACTTAAAGTTCTTGTCAAATAGTTCTTTTACTTCCTTGGTTAGAGTAACCCCAAAATATTTTATGCTATTTGTGGCTACGTGAAAGGTGAAGTTTCTCTGATTTCCCTCTATGCTTCTTTATCCTTTGTGTATAGGAGGGCAATCGATTTTTTGGAGTTGATCTTGTATCCTGCCACATTACTAAAGGTGTTTATCAACTGTAGGAGTTCTTTGGCAGAGTTTTTGTGGTCGCTTATGTATACTAATATATTGTCTGCAAATAACAAAAGTTTAACTTCATCCTTTCCAATTCAAATCCCCTTGATCCCCTTATGTTGTCTTATTGCTATTGCTAGAACTTCAAGCACTATATTCAAGAGGTATTGTGGACAGCCTTGTCGTGTTCCTGATTTTAGTGGAATGGCTTTGAGTTTCTCTCCATTCAATTTGATGTTAGCTGTTGGCTTGCTGTAAATAGCTTTTATTATATTTAGGTATGATCCTTGTATCCCCAGTCTCTCCAACACCTTTATCATAAAGGTGTGTTGAATTTTGTCAAATGCTTTTTCAGCATCCAATGAAATGATCATATGGTTTTTTCTTTTAGTTTATTTATATGATGGATTACATTGATAGATTTGCCTATGTTGAACCAGCCCTGCATCTCTGGGATGAAGCCTACTTGATCATAATGGATAATTTTTCTAATGTGTTCTTGGATTCGGTTTGCCAGTATTTTATTGAGAATTTTCGCATTGATGTTCATGAGTGAGATTGGCCTGTAATTCTCTTTCTTGGTTGTGTCTTTGTGTGGTTTTGGTATCAGAGTAACTGTAGCTTCATAAAAGGAGTTTGACAATCACTCTTCTGTTTCTATATTGTGGAATATATTAAGGAATATAGGTATTAGATCTTCCTGGAAGTTCTGGTAGAATTCTGCATTCGTCCTGGGTTTTATTTTTTGGTAGGGAGATTTTTGATAACAGCTTCTAATTTTTCACGACTAACAGGTCTATTTGGATTGTTCACCTGTTCTTGGTTCAACTTTGGTATATGGTACTTATCTAAAAATATGTCCATTTCTTTTACATTTTCCAACTTTGTGGAATATAAACTTTCGTAGTAAGATCTAATGATTCTCTGAATTTCCTCTGTGTCTGTGGTTATGTCCCCCTTTTCATTTATGATCTTATTTATGTGCATGTTCTCTCTCTGCTGTTTGATTAGTTTGATTAGGGGTTTGTCAATCTTGTTGATTTTCTCCAAGAACCAACTTTTTGTTTCATTGATTCTTTGGATTGTTTTCTGTGTTTCTATTTTGTTGATTTCAGCCCTCAGTTTGATTATTTCCAGTCTTCTACTTCTCCTGGGTGAATCAGCTTCTTCTTTTTCTAGTGCTTTCAAGTGTTCTGTTAAGTCTCCAATGTGCTTTCTCCATTTTCTTTAATTGGGCACTTAATGCTATGAACTTTCCTCTTAGCACTGCTTTCACAGTGTCCCATAGGTTTGAGTATGTTGTGTCTTTATTTTCATTAAATTCAAGGAAGACTTTAATTTCTTTCTTCATTTTTTCATTGACCCAGGGGTGATTCAGTAGTGGACTGTTCAACTTCCATGAGTTTGCTGGTTTCCTGGGAGTAGCATTGTTGTTGAATTCTAACTTTAATCCATGGTGATCTGACAAGACACATGTGGCTACTAATATTTTTTTGTATCTGTGGAAGTTTGCTTTCTTATCGAGTATGTGGTCAATATTCTAGAAGTTTCCATGAGCTGCAGAGAAGAAGGTATATTCTTTCCTATTTGGATGGAGTATTCTATATATGTCTGTTAAATCCATTTGTTTCAATACCTCCAATAATTTTCTTATTTCTGTGAGGTTTCTGTCTGATTGACCTGTCCATTGGTGAGAGAGGTGTGTTGAAGTCTACTACTATTAGTGTTTGTGGTTTGATGACTGCCATGAATTCTAGAAGAGTTTCTTTTACTTATGTGGATGCCTTTATATTAGGGGCATATATATTCAGGATTGAGACTTGTTCCTGATGAATTGTTCCTGTTATAAGTATGAAATGTCCATCTCCATCTCTTCTGATTGATTTTAGTTTGAAGTTGATTTTGTTAGATATTAGAATGGCCACGCCCGCTTGTTTCTTAGGTCCATTTGCTTGGAAAACCTTTTCCCAACCCTTTACTCTGAGTAGGTGTCTGTCTTTGTGGTTGAGGTGTGTTTCTTGTAAACAGCAGAATGTTGGATCCTGTTTTCGTATCCAATCTCTAAGTCTGTGCTTTTTTATAGGTGAATTGAGTCCATTGATATTAAGTGATATTAATGACCAGTGGTTGTTGACTCCGGTCATTTTTTTTGGGTGTGGGTAGTAGATTGTATTCGTTTTCCTTCTTTGAGTTGTGCTTGTGAAGGGTCGCTAGATGTCTGAGTTATTGTAGGCAGTGTTGGCAATGTTGGATTCCTTGGGTTGTGATTTTCCTTCTAATATTCTCTTTAAGGCTGGATTTGTAGCTATGTATTGTTTAAATTTGTTTTTATCCTGGAATATTTTGTTTTCTACGTTGATAGTGAACAATAGCTTGGCTGGGTATAGTTTTCTGGGCTTGCATTCATGGTCTCTTAGTTTCTGCAGTACCTCTATCCAGGACCTTCTGGCTTTCTTGGTTTCCATAGAGAAGTCTGGTGTAAGTCTGATAGGTTTACCTTTTTAAAACAGTCTTTTCTCATTTTACATATCAATCCCAGGTACCAATCTATCCCCTCCTCCTGCTCCCCCACTATCCCCCAACCCATCCCCAATTCACTCCTCAGAGAGGGTAAGGCTACTATTGGGGGAGTCTACAAAGTTTGGCACATTACTTTGAGGCAGGACCAAACGCCCCCTCCTATGTCTTGGCAGAGCTAGATATCTCTCCAAAGAGAATGGGCTCCAAAATGTCAGTTCAAGCATTGGGATAAACCCTGGTCACACTTCTAATGACCATAGAGTCTATCTAAGCCACACAACAAGTCACCCACATTCAGAACCTAATTTGGTCCTATGCAGGTTTCCCCACTTTCAGGTCATAGCCAGTGAATTTCCACTACCTCAGTTCATCCAT
Source organism: Myodes glareolus (assembly GCF_982192425.1). NCBI lineage: Eukaryota > Metazoa > Chordata > Mammalia > Rodentia > Cricetidae > Myodes > Myodes glareolus. The sequence continues at coordinate 75,612,454 of NC_142037.1, read as the reverse complement.
ATTAGTCTTGAAATCTTTGCTCATATTATCAGTCCTCCCTCCCGCCAACTGGTCTCTGGGAGAGAGGTCTAGTGCTTAGCTTGTATCTGTTCATCTGCTTCCATTAGTTGCTGGATGAAGATTCTATGATGACAATTAATGTAACCATCAATCTAATGATAGGGGAAGCCCACTTTAGGTACCTTCTCCACCTTTGCTTAAGGTCTTAGCTGGAGTTATCTTGAAATTTGAAGCCAAATAGATGGAACTAGAGAAAAACATCCTGAGTGAGGTTACACAGACCCAGGAAAACAAACATGATATGTACTCACTGTTAAGTGGATATTAGATGTAACGCAAAGGATAACCAGCCTATAGTCCATGACACCTGAGAAGCTAGGTAACAAGGGTAACTTTAAGAGAGGCATTCATGGATCCACCTGGGAACGGGAAATAGACAATGTCTCCTGAGAAAATTGGAAGTTTGTGTGGGAGAGTGGAAGGGGAGGGGAAGGGGAAAAAAGAAGAATTTCTTTCTTTAATGACTTGGAGATTTTGACATATAAATCTTTTACTTGCTTGGTTAGAGTTACCCCAAGATACGTTTTATTGCCTGTAACTATTGTGAAGGGTGTCATTTCCTTGATTTCATCCTTAGTCCATTTGCCATTTATGTGTAGATGGGCTACTAATTGTTTTTTGAGTTAATCCTCCAGTCATCTGTTTGACTAAAGGTATTTATCAGCTGAAGAAGTTTTTTGGTAGAAGAAATATTAGGGTCGTTTATGTATACTATCATATCATCCGCATATAAGAATACTTTGACTTCTTCTCCTCCATTTTGCATCTCCTTGATCTCTTCCAGCTGTCTTGCTGCTTCCAATAGAGTTTAGATTTCTATATGTAAAAGAAATGGAGAGAGTGGACTGCCTTCTTCCTGATTTTAGTGGAATTGCTTTGAGTTTCTATTTAATTTGATGTTGACTATAAGCTTGCTGTAAATTGCCTTTATTATGTTTAAGTAGATCCCTAGTATCACTAATCTCTCTTCATCATTAAGAAAAATAAAGGTTTTAAAAATTTATCATCCATGTATTATATTTTCTTGTTAATGGTTCTCCAAATTTTGTTTGTTTGTTTATTGTAAATAATCTTGTTTCCCTGATTTTCTTCTTGGTATGTTCATGGTTTGCGTATATGAAAACTATTTGTTCTGTCATTTTTGTTAGTACCTTGCTATTTTTCTTAAAGTGCTTGTGAGTTCCAATGCTTTCTGTGAATCCTATATAATATCTTCATATCTCCTTCATAGTGTCATATCATAAATAGTTAAAGATACTTTGGCTCCTTCCATCCTTATTTATATACATATATGTGTATATATACAAACATATATATATATATATATATATATATATATATATATATATATATTCTTTTTTGTCTTACTGTTCTGACTGAAATTTAAAGTACTATGCTTAGTAAAACTAGAGATTTTTCAGTTTTATATAATGCTGCTTCTGAATTTATCATAAATAAAACTGGCCTTGGCCCATAACCATACTGATGAATATTTTGCTTATCACCATAGAACCTTCATCTGGCGATGGATGGAGATAGAGACAGAGACACACATTGGAACACTGGACTTAACTCCCTGGGTCCAAATGAGAAGCAGAAGAGGGGGGAACGTGATCAAGGAAGGCAGGATCAGAGGGAACCTTCATCCGACGATGGAACGATGGATGGAGATAGAGACGGAGACCCACATTGGAGCACTGGACTGTGCCCCCAAGGTCCAAATGAGGAGCAGAAGGAGGGAGAACATGGAAAAGGAAGTCAGGACCTCGAGGGGTGGGTTCATCCACTGATACAAGGGGACTGATCGAATGAGAGCTCACCAAGGCCAGCTGGACTGGTACTGAACGAGCATGTGATCAAACCGGATTCTCTGAATGTGGCTGACATGGGGGCTGACTGAGAAGACATTAACAATGGCACTGGGTCTTGTTTCCTCTGCATGTACTGGCTTTTTGGGATTCTAGTCTGTTTGGATACTCACCTTTCTAGACCTGGAGGGAGGGAGGAGGAACTTGAACTTCCCACAGGGCAGGAAACCCTGACTGCTCTTAGGACTGGAGAGGGAGGAGGAGAGAGAGTGTGGGGAATGGGAGGGTATTGGGAGGAGGGGAGGAAGTGGAAATTTTTATAAATAAATAAGTAAATTTTAAAAAAAGAAAAAAAGCTTTATTTATGGTTAGATATATTGACTTCAACCCTAATCTCTCCAAAATTTTTTATCATGGAAATGTACTTTGTTGTTACATGACGGGGCCAGCTTGTTGGGGTTTCTGTCCCGCCCGGTACCCCACAACTGGCAACTCCCAAGGAAAATCACACACAAGACTCCATAAGGTTATAAACTGATTGGCCCATTAGGTCAGGCTTCTTGTTAACTCTTATAACTTATATTAACCCATTATTCTCATCTATGTTAGCCATAATGGCTCCGTACCTTTCTCAGCTGGGCAAGTTACATGCTGCCTCTTCAGTGGTCTGCGCAGGAGTGCCTGAGGAACTTCTCTCCTCCCTAGCCTTATCCTATTCTCATTACTCCGCCTCTCCTTCCTGTCTCAATCTACATCTGCCCCTGTGTATTTTCCATATTTATGTGGCTTTACTTTAACCTCTATTTCTTATATTCTTACTTTTACTTTTTGAGACTGGTTCTCTGTATATCTTTGTCCTGGAATAACTCTGTAGACCAGGCTGTCCTTGAACTCAGAGATCCTCCTGTCTCTGCCTCCCCAGTACTGGGATTAAAGGTGTATGCTACCACACCTTGAACTCAAGAGATCTCTGCCTCCCAGGCATTGGGATTAAAGGCGTGTACTACCACATCTTGAGGTCACAGAGGTCAATCTGCCTCTACCCCTTGAAGTCACAGAGGTCAATATGCCTCTGCCTCTCAGGCATTGGGATTAAAGGTATGTACCACCACACCCTCAGAAACCCCAACAAGCCGGCCCTCGTTTTACACTTTATTTCATCAAAAATATTTTTCATCTCTTGAGATGAACCACTGTTATCTGTCCTTGAAACCATTCATTGGATAAATTCATTTTATTGATATATTTATGTTGAATCATTCTCTGGAAAGAATAAAGCGTGCTTAATTGCAGCGGACAATATTTTTGATGTGGCCTTAATTCTATTTGCAAAGATTTGTTTTGTTTTTGTTTTTGATATTTTTGTATTTATGGTTTTGAGTAAGATTAGTCTCTACATTATCTTTTTTTTTCAAAGTTATTTGGTTATCGTGTGATGCTGGATTAGTCTACAACATTTTTTAAAGAATATCTAGGGCCATTGCCAGGTGGTGGTGGTGCAGGCCTTTAATCCTAGCAATTGAGAGGCAAAGTCAGGCAGAGCTTAATGAGTTCAAAACCAGCCTTGCCTCCAAGACCTAGTTTCAGAACAGGTTCTAAACCTACAGAGAAACCCTGTCTCAATATGTGTGTGTGCGCACACACACACACACACACAAACACACCCACACACACACATCTATATATATTGCCATTTATATAGCATTATTAAAATGAATGACCATTTTAACTAATGGAGAAATATTAACCAAAACCAAATATGAGATAATCTATTCCAATAAAAATGATTGCCAAAAAATATAAATATTAACAACTGCTGGTAAAGAAGTGCAGTAATGGTAAACATAGATCCCTGTTGTCAGAAATGTAAGTTAATGCAATTATGAACCATATAGCTTTTATATAAATATGCTATAGAATATCATTTTAAGATGTGTTACATTCATTTATGCCATGGAACATTTGTTTTTTTTTTTTTTTTTTTTTTTTTTTTTGATTTTTAAAAATTTAATTTTTTAAAAAAGTTAACTCTTAAAAAACAGTTTTTAAAAGGAACAGTTTTAACATGGATTTAAACATATCATTGGGAGAGAGAGACTTAAGGCAAAGGGGCATACACCTCTATGAGCAAGGCATGGGCTTCTCAAGGGAGGGCTGTCGTTGTCTGGGTTTTCATATGATCACTAGACCCCACGAATAGGCAAGGCCCAAGACCCATGAGAGCCACACTGGTTCCTATGAGAACATGTGTATCAACTATGAACAATATGATATAGAATCAAGTATTTTCTTTTTTTTTTTTTCTTTTTTTTTTTTTTTAGTAAATTTTATTAAATTATAAAAGTTTCCATTTCCATCCCCCCTCCCAACACCCTCCCACTCCCCCTACTCCCCCTCCTCCTCCCTCTTCGTCCCACAGGGCAGTCAGGGTTTCCTGCCCTGTGGGAAGTTCCAGTTCCTTCCCCCTCCCTCCAGGTCCAGGAAGGTGAGTGTCCAAACAGACTGGATCCCCAAAATCCATTATATGTAGAGGAAACAGGTCCCAGTGTCATAGTCAATGGCTTTTCAGAAAGACTTCGGGTCAGCCACAGTCAGAGAACATTTGTTTAATGATGTAAAGATGTGTTAAATTCTTTTATTCTGCATTGGTTTAACTCTGTGAAGCTGTGTTACTTTGCCTATCTTAAGCACCCAATAGTCTAAATAAGAGCTGAATGGTAAATAGCAAGGCAGGAGAAAGGATAGGTGGATTTGGAAGGCAGAGAGAATAAGGAAAGGAAAACTGTTGGTCAAGAAAAGAAGCAAAAGAGACCAAGGAACCCGAAAAGGAGGAGAGGAGGATGGTAGAGGCGAGCCACCCAGCCAGCCAAAGAGTAAAAGTGAAAGTAAGATAACACAGAAGTAAGAAAAGAAATTTGTGATTAGAAAGATGGCTAGAAATCAGCCAATTAAGGTCAGGCACTTACAAGTAATAATAAACCTCCATGTGTATTTATTTCGGAGCTATGTAGTGTACACTTTTCTTTTTATTGAAAAGAATAAAAGCTCAAAAGAATGAAAACAACACCAATGACTTAAATATTATGTTAGGAGAATATTGACTAGATAGTAAAATTATACTAAATTAGTCATGGTTATTTATGATTAAATTTAACTTTCTGGCTGGTTTTATGTAAACTTGACACAAGCTTCAGCTTGATAGAAAGTACCTCAACTGAAAAAAAAATTACTCCTTAAGATCAATTTAAGGCAAGCCTGTAGATTTTTTTCTTAATTAGTGAATAATGTTCAAGGCTCAACCCCAATAGGGGCAGCATCACCTGAGCTGGTTGCCCTAGGTTCTATAAGAAAACAAACTGGGCAGCCTTTGAGGAACATGACAATAACCACCAACCCTATAGAACCTCTTTAGCAGTTCTTGCCATGAGATTTCTGCCCCACTAAATATTGTGTCCTAACTTGTTCACCGATAAAGATGATGATGAAGCATAAGCCAAACAAATGTTTTGCTCCTCAAGTTGCATTTGTCATGGTGTTTCACCACAGCAATAATAACCTTGACTCAGGTAGAATACCTTATTCTAATATTATGTATTAATTATTTTGTAAATTTATTATCTACTGACTGAATTTATTAATGTTTTATTTATTTTTTGTATTGAATTTGTCTACAAAATTGCTCTTATTCTTTTCTTTATTTTTATAGTTTTAAAGTATATATATTTAAATATAATGTGTAATATACATACAGAAATTTATATATTGCACATATATACTCATGCATATATAGTGTTTCCCCTGTGTTTATGCATGCTGCATGACTGCCCGGTGCTCAAAGAAAACACAAGGCATCAAGATCTCTGGAATTGAGGTTACAGATTGTTATGAGACATCATGTGGGTGCTGTGAGCTGAGCCCTGGTCTTATGCAAGTGCTCTTTGTTAAGGAGTTATCGCTGCATATTAAAGTTAAGTTTAGCAACAAATGTTTAGCAAATTAATTGTTAACATAATTTTTATAACAAAAAGAAATTATGTAGTGCTATTAGTTTTATGGGAAGTTATGTTTGTGTATTTTCTCAATAATTGAAGCAACATAAATTAATGCAAAAATCATTTTGATAATTAAGTGCTAATAATTTTCAGAAATTCTTATGTAATTCAGTCGTGTGTAAGTCTCTCTTAAATTCTATAAAGTGAAATCTATAAAAATTATAAAATAGTATTTTGAAGATGTCTTCAAAAATAAAAGACTTTTGTCTTAACATACATATATTTTTGTAACTATAAAATCATTATAAACACTTGCATTTTAAAAAGCTTTAAAATGTGAATATATATGTATATATGGAAATATGGAAAAGTGGATTCCTTCTGGCCCTCCAGATCTTTTCCTGCTCTCATCTGCATCCTCTGAGCCTTAGGCAAAATGTGAACAAGCTCAAACCAGACTAAATCCCACCACAGAGGCAAATGAAGACAGAAATCTCAATCAACCAAACAGTTATTTGCAACTGGTGACTTCTGGGTGAGGGAATATCAGTTTTCTTCACATTTTGCCATTTAGGTTCTCAACCAAACTCCTGTGCAGACCTCATACTCAGAAGTTTTGGCCAATACAGATTGGACTTCATTTGTCTTGTGCTATTCCTATGTTCTGTTTTGTTTGTAATAGTGAGAAAGATCATGAAATTGTGTGGGTAGCAGGAGTTGTGCGAGGGAGACGATAATACTAAAATGAAGTTCTCATTAAAAAAATAAAAACATTGAGTCACATGATATAATATGTATAAAATGAGTGAAAACTACGGTTATATCACAAAGAATGGACAGATCAATGAATATTCACTGATATTTACTGATATTTAAATATATATATGTATCTCCATTAACATTCTATTATGTTTATTTGCAACAAATTATGAGAATTTAATTTTATCTACCAAGGTAAAATCATTACTCTACTTTCATATTTCCACTTATTTGCCATTTTCTTGGACCCAAAACTAATGAACAAGATATCAAAGCATGGAAATAAATAGAAAGAAAATGAGATAGATAGAAGGAAATCGCACTACCAGTGCCTTACAGAGCATTAAGTTTTCTTTACTTTCCCTTCCAGCCTTCCAGAACTTCTCATAAGTAGAAATATTCCAACTATACTGACAAGCAAATTTTCATTTTTATTAAAAAAAACATTTTTACCAGAATCATATACCACAAAACACTAAAATGTAGAAATAAGGAATGAAGTATGAGTTACAAAAGAATATATTATTAGTTATCAAATTATATGGCTTTAAGTTGAGGAGGTTATAGAAAATGATGACCAATATACATTCCTGGTGATGGAATTTTTAAGAATGTCCATTTCTCTTTTCATTTTGTCACTGCAGTTTTAGGACCTTTATAGTGACTGTGTCAATGCTTATGAAAATTGTTTTTATGTTTGAGCTATCCAGAATTCATAAGAAATAAGTGTTACCTCATTTCCTCTGTCGGAAATTGCTTTGACTTCAGCCAAGTGTGATTCAAGAAAGGAAGTCTGAAGGAAAGAAAAAAGTGAAATGAAATCAATGATGAAAGTAATTTCATTCATGTGAAAGGACATAAGCTAGAGCTAAAATGGATACTTGTGACCCCATGAAATCACAGCAAGCGCCCATCCTGTATCCATAAGGCAGATTGTATTGGAAAGTTGGAGTTTCAGTAACCAGTTTCCACAGGCTGCAGAACCAACGCTCAGGTTCTGTCATCCTCCTGGGTAATTTACGACCTCAAATCCATTAATTCACAGCTCTGAAAGCTATTCTTACTCTAAATTCCACTAAAATAGCAATTATGTCAGATACCTTAGCCGTCTAAGAAATTACCAAAATATAAAATATGAGCTATTATCGAGTACAAATTTTGTAAAATAAAAATTGAAAAGTACTGGTATCTATTGTAAAATGTCCCTTCCTCACTGACCCTTATTATTATTTATTCATAGAGTTGGAAAACATAAATAGATTTTAAGGCTTAGCTCTTTTCTGGCTTCTTAAGAAGTTATTGGAGAATTAAAATAGTTTCACTGAAAAGTTAAACTCTCCGTTTATCACTTTCTTATCAAATGCTGACAATTTGTAGGGCATTAAAGTATGTTTGAGCTGTACTTGTACTTTTTAAATTATTGGCTTACTATTTTCCTTATCTAGTTCTAATGATGACATGTGCTTGTGTTACAAATGTTTAGGTCACCAACCACACATATATCGGCATCACTGACTAAATTTCTTGGTTTGTTGAAAAGGAAAACAAAAGTCTTTCTTTTCTTTGCGTCCACATGAAGTTGTGAACTTGATGAGGGCACAAGGGGAGAGTTAAATGAAGAAATGGGAGGTTAGATATGGCTTTATCTCATTTACATGTATGAGATTCTCAACAACAAATAATAGTTTTAAAAAAGGAACAGCCCCGTGCAGATAACAGTGACAAGTTCTAAACTTGTCATGAAATGTTATATTGGAAGGATCTAGAGAGTCAAAGGGTACGGCTCCCAAGGTCAGGGTTCCACCTGTCACTGCACAAGGTATTCACAAGAATGATATAAAAAATATGAGGGAACGTACTAAGGATTAAAAATTTAGAGATTACACACCCCCTTTCTCATGACCTTGAAGTTTGTTTTGCCTGAAGTTGTTTAAAAATAAAACTAAAAGAAAAATAAAGATAAATGTTTTAAAACATACAGAGAGTCAGAAAATAAGTAGATGGCAGCAGGCTTGCTGTACAAATTCAGCTGGTATATCTCTAGTGGGATAAAGAAAATTGAATAAAAGCCCCATCCGTGAGAGTGGCATGGGAGATGCTGATGCGCAGCGAAGAACCTTGTTTTGCTTTGCTTGGGAAGGGAATATTTGAAAGGTTGTTTTAAAAATGAATCACTACACTTAGTGAGTAAAATTGTATGCTATACAAGTCTAGCCAGAGGCATCAAACTAAGAGCTTGGCATCAAACTCCCTCATCTGTAAAATGATCGTGTTGATGTCAATAATGTAACAGTTAGGTCCTACCAGGAAATAAATAAACTCAGGTTTTATTAAAGAACTTCTGTTTTTTTATTATCATTTCTTGTGGAACAATAAAGCATCAGATACACATCGTCATATGGCAAAGTTATAGCATATATATGTACATATACATATATATATACCAATACATATGCATTTTTTAAAAAAATATTTATGGCAAGTTATAAATTGTGCTCAAATAGGACTATACAAATAGAAACAATAGTGAATGTGTTCTCCTGAGTCAGTTTGAAAGAACAGATATTTTCTATACTACTGAATGGGAGATACTGAATACTGCTCCTATCTGAATTATGATGATTAAAATGCTCTATTTATTCTTTGTAATGACCATACATTTGCAAGTTGATTATATTGCCAGAACATGGTATTCTGGTATATGCTATCACATTTGTAGGTGTATCTTTAATTTGTGTTCAAAATATATGAAAAATTAATTTCATTTATTTTCTTAAACCCTTTCATCAGGAAATTATTTTAGACATGTATTTAGGTTCTAAAAAGCCTAGAATTTTAGTTATTTTGGGGTAAAATATTAGAAACTGAGGCTCACTATTTCTGTTTCTCTCAGCTTTGGTTAATTAGAGACTAATTTTTGAGATAACACTAGGTTCCCTTTCAAAGAGGATGCTGTCCCCATGTTCTCAGAACCAAAGCAACCCAATTAAGAAAAAGAGTTTCCATCACTCTGTCTATGAACATGAATTTATTTCATGCTTTTCCATGTGATCTCCATCCCACAGAGATGACGGCTGACTAGGAAGGAAGTAAATTAGAGAGTTCGGAATTTAAATCAGACATTTTTTTTTTTCCTGAGTAGAATCAAAAGAAATTACTGCTTTTTTGAAGAGAGCACTGAAGAACTTTGTCAGTAACTTCCTCTGACTTCTCACAATATTTGAATTTTATCAGTTCTCATTTGGTAGTAGATCTGATCTTTGATCAGGTGTCTACCTTCCTGGAGCTGTTCTACTCTACACTTCTTTAATAAAATTCAAACAGGCATTAGATAATTCTTAAATGACAGATTCTAATAACCCAAGTTTGTAGTTGCATTGATGTATCCTGCAAAACCTGGTCATATGAGTATTTTAATATTCTCAGCTCTGACTTCATTCTCTTACAATTTTTAATACAGATGTCTGTATTTGTATGGATACTGTTGCTGCCTATGTCAAGAGTCATTTAATGCCTCTGACATTTTCTATGCCATGTTTTACCCTCATAAAATGTATAAGAAATATACTTCCATATGTCAATCAAGAAACTACTAAAATTCACCTCATTTTGCAACACAACAGGTATAGAATGTGTAAAATTGCTAAGGTTTGCTAAATTACATTATCAATGTTCTTAAAAATCATGTCCTCCATCAAGTATCTCTGTAACATGACGTCATAAGAATGTTGAGGGCTGGCTGTGTTAAAGGTGCCCTCTGTGCAGTGCTGGGTGCATTCCAGGACGTTCATGTGCTGTTCTTGGCACTAAGTTTAGATTTCTATGTAGTCCCTGATTTTGACAGAGAGATGACGTGGAGCAGAGCCATCACACAAACCTTGTTATCGGTGTGCACCTTTCTTCGGTCTGACATCATTATTATTCATGGTAAGACATAAGTTTAGAATAGTACAGGATTTCTTTTGACCCACTCTCCCCTATATTGGTTACTTTCCACGATGGCTCCTTTCACTTCCGTAGCATGTTGATAGAATGTTGTTTCCAGCAAAAACTTCACCTTAAGTGTGCAATTTTTATGCCAGGAAAAAGATTGATTTAAGGTTTTCCAGAAATGTAACACTGCCTACTGTGATAATCACTATAATGTGTGCCAAAAAGAAAGAGAAATAAAAAGAAATGTATAAGTCATTATAAGGAATTGTGTGCAGCACGGTTTACAACAGATTTTATTTCTTTTTACTTTCTTTAACTGTAATGAGATTTATTATGCAATTTTGAAAAAAATATCAGTCTTAAGTTGGCAAAACAGTATAAAAACTATGCCAACTGTACAAAGACAGGTATAATTAACATATTAGTTTTAAATCATCACTAGTATGCTCTGTAAAATAATAACTGCCAGCAGATTGACAGTATCTTGCAAAATTCTCTCATTGCATCAAAATACTTTCAAAATAGTTTTTGTGATAATGTTTAATCTTATTGAAGTGATATGCTCAGTCATCTTCAAGAATAAATTCTATTTCAGAGTATGATAAAAAGAATCACTGAAGTAGCTATCATCATTGGAATCAAGGATTTCAGAATATAATTTATCTTCTTAGATAGGAATATCAATTCTAGATTGTGATGACCTGAATTCTTAAATATCTTATTTTTAAAAAGAAGTAAACTTTCAGTGTATCCTAAGAATGAAGAAAGAATTCCTGCCTGTAACTTGCTATACAGATAGTCAGAATATGCTTTTTGACCTTGATCAAGATATCTTTATAAAACCAAATTTGATCAGTTCACAGTAAGTTCATAAAGAGTTTGGTCCAAATAAATTCAGACAAGAGACCTTCATGTCACTATTTCTTAAATGCCATGAAAGACCCCAGAATGACATACTATTACCTAAGTAAACAAAACATTGAAAACAACTTCCAAAACTCTCGTAATGACAGAGACATCTGACTGCCTGCACAGTCACACAAAGTTCTGGAATGTTGGGCAATCCATATTCAGCCTACAGACCTGTAGTATCTGGCATATATTTTAATGAAGCAGGAAATTCAAAAGACTACTGTATCACTTATATCGGTCATTTTCTTCAGTGTTCTGCAGAATGTCTGGCACTTTTTTTCTGTGAAGCAGGAAGCCTGAAGGGCCATTCTGCCTTGTTTTGACAAAGTTCAGCGGTCGTTTTCTTGTGGGTCTTGTATGTCCAGTTTATACAATGTACCAGCAAACATCCAGGCAAAAGCAACTTCCTTCCAAAATGACTAACCTTTTCACATTGAAGGCAATCTCCCTAAGAAGCTTATTCAATGCCCATCATTCTCTTGAAATAATTTGTACTGCCAGGAGGATACATGTCTCACTGTTGGGAAAAATCTAAGTTCTTAAAACAATCAAATGAAATATTCTGTAGGCTTTGGATGTGTTTGACGATGACCAGTTTATCTGAAATATAGATCTGTATATCTAGAAAACCTAAGTGCATCACTGGTTGTTTGACCACTATAGGTGACAATTAATTTGTCCTTTTAACTATTCCTTGCATTTTTAAATAAGCTGCAAAAACACAATTCTTTTAACAACAGTAGAAATATACATGTAGTATAACAAAATGGACCCTAAATTTATATCAATAAACCAAATTCCTTACCAATTAAAATATTTTGAGATTAACAGTTGCTCTTCAAATTAAAGTAGATTCGATAACATACCTTTCTTAGTTTATATATTAAATGGGAGTTAAATTTCTTTTTCCACGCAGTGGTTGTTTCACTTTGCAATGTAGTCTGTTACTAATTGATGATGATTCTCCTGCCTCAGCCTCCTGAGTTTTGAGAAATCAAGCAAGCATCACCATGTCTGACTCTCATAGAATGTAAGATTGAATCTGGAAATTTGTCCCCTACTCTAAGAGATATTTAGTCATTGATTTTCAAACTAGCATTATGTTGAGCAATTTGAGTAACTTTACTTTTCTGGTATTTTGGGTGATCTCTTTCCTCATGACTAACAGCTGGACTTAAATACATCAACATTAATCCGTCCACTTTGAACCTGATAGAAGAGAAAGTGGGAAGTAGTCTACAAGATATAGGCACAGGAGGCCTCTTCCTAAGTAGGACCCCAGTAGCACAGACAATAAGAGAAACAATGAAAAAATGGGATCTACTGAAACTGAGAAGCTTCTGTAAAGCAAAGGACACTGTCTGTAAGACAAAATGGCTGCCTTCTGACTGGGAGAAGATCTTCACCAACCCCTCATCAGACAAAGGTCTGATCTCCAAAATATACAAAGAACTCAAGAAACCAGACACTAAAACTCTAATTAACCCAATTAAAAAATGGGGTACTGAACTGAACAGAGAATTCACAACAGATGAACTTCGAATGGCCAGAAGACACTTAAGGTCATGCTCAACCTCCTTAGCGATCAGGGAAATGCAAATCAAAACCACTTTGCTGCATGATTTCTAAGAATTTAAAGGTTCTGGCTCTATTTGTAAGAGCCAGAACATGAAAACAACCTCAGCTGTCCCTCAGCTGAGGAAGTATGGTAAAAATGTGGGACTTTAGGCAATGAAAAATTGCTCAGCTGTTAAAAGTATGACACCAGGAAATTCGAAGGCAAATGGATGGAACTAGAAAAAAAAAATCAGAGGGAGAGTGAATTTCAGGATGGGAACAGAATGTGGTTGGGGAGGAACTAGGAGGAAAGAAAAGAGGGAGACAGCAGCCGGAATACAAAACAAAAACCAAAGAAACAGATAAATAAATAAAACATCTAAAATCAGAAAACCTTAATCAGAATCTTTTGAACCTTTGTAAATAATGGAAATAATTTATTTCAGGATTTTTGTTTGTCTTCTTTTAATGCATATGTGTGTTTGGCTATACACATCCATAGGTCTCATTTGACTGGCTGATGTTCATAAGAGGCAAGAGAAGGTGCAGACTTCCCACCAACTGGAGTTACCGCTGGTTGTGACCCACCATGTTTGTTATGGGAATCAAGCATGCATCTTCCGGGAGACCCTCATATTAATAACCATGGAACTATATTCTGTTTCTTAATGTCTATACGGAGCTGCTGTGCAGCAATTCGACTAGTTGATTCAAAACTGTACACTAACTGATTACAAACTGGATAACCACATTTGTTTGTCTGTTCTAAAAAAGTAGTTAGTATTTTAATAATGCAAAGATTATTGCTAGTATTATTTTAGCAAATGCATTTTTCATAGATTTTAGTGGTGTGATAGTGTGTATCTCAGGCTTTACAAAAACATGTGTGTGAAAGTCACTTAAGAAACAAGCCACACTCAAGGTACTGACCTGCAGAAATTATAAGGTGGTAAATAACTACTCTTAATTAAGGAATGTAAATGTATTTATTTATTTAGCATGTGTGTGTGATGAAGGAATGAACACAAGTGTATCATGGCACATGTGCAGAAATCAAAACACAACTATTGGGGGATAGACTTCTTTTTCTGCTGTGTTGGTCCTGAGGATCAAACTCAGATCCCCATACAGATATGGTGTCAAGGCCTTTAAAGATTGAACCGTCTGGGTAGCCCACAAATACATATTCTTAAGCACAGAAGCTTCTGAATATCTGTCACATTTTATGAGAAATAAAACATATATATCATCATATATAATTTTATGCATTGTATCCAGAGATTATATATAATTATATATTAGCTTAGATATGTACATGTGTGTAAATATACATATATCTAGGCTAAAATTATAAAGTTAATATTGTGTAGTATATATTTTTCATAACAAATTTTGGTGAGATTTTTTAAAAATAATTTAACAAATTTGTTTCTATCAAATTACGCCCAAATAAAAAAAAAATCATGGGAAATAAGCCTGGGGAGATGGAATGTCTTTAAACTCAAGAGTTGAAAAACCTGGGGAGAGATTTAGTTAGCTAATTGACACATTATTAATCATTGCAATAGGAGATAATTAAGAAGAAAGTGTAATTTCTTAATTTCTCTCAGTGAGGGCAATTACAAAAGCCATTATCTTGCTAGGAATTTTACCAGGAGTTCCCTGTTCCTCTATTCATTGTGATAATATAACAAATGACACATGGCAAAAGTATGTTCGTATTCTGTCACTGTGTAGATAGGGACGCTGACAGTAGAGGAGCGAGTGCAGTTATTTCCCATTCTTGTCTTAATTTGCTGTGTGGGAAGAAAACTCCTCTGACCATTGTTTTCAACACTGAACAAGAATTCAGAAGCATCTGTTTATGTATATTAAAACATCAAGTACATTTTAATTTTAGAAAATCATTTTTAAAAACACTAATTAAACCCATCTATTTGTGACTTCTCATCCATTTTATATCCTTCTTTCAGGGCAGTGAACACCAAAGAAAAATGACTTAAGATAAGTAGACCATAGGGAAGATGTCATCCAGAAAAATATAACGAGATAGCATTTTCCTCACAGAAATGATTTGTAGCAGATCACGGTTGCAAGTCTGAAGCAGTCTCTGTGCCTAGGCGACAAACCTAGAGGTTTGATGCTGGATTCTGTTTTGCAGTAGAAATTGCTAGTTGTATTTAGGATGGAAATAACAAATAAACTCCAAATGGGAAAATTATCACTTTCTAAAATGTTATTTAAATTTAAAATGCTACTTAATTATGGAACAAAATATTTAGCATTTTTTTATCTGCTGTCATAGGAAATTCTGGTTAAATATCAATGGTATAAAGTGCACATATTTATAAACACAAACGCAGTCACTGATTCTTTGTTTCTCTGTAAATTTAGTTTGACAGATATTTGGGTAAAACTGATCCGGTAACTAAAACAAACGCTTCTAACTTGTTAGCAGTGAAATAACTGCTAATATTGAGGAGACATATTTACAGTTGATGTCTGTGCTGCTTCTGTGAGTCATGTCTGGGTTTGTTCCTATTGCAGCCAGGAACACTGTTGATGTTCATGTACTGTGCTATCTGCACTGAAGGCCAAGCAGATATCCATGGTCTGTATTGCCACTTAAATCCTTGTTAATATCCATCAGCCATGTGGCATCAGGAGTCGTCTTGATCCAGTAGCCTCGGCTGTAACTGGAGGCCATGTTGATGTCTTTGACCTATGCAGTCACCTAATGGTGAATCAATCCCACACTAGGATAATTCTAGGGAGGAGGAAGCTGATTCTCCCACTCCTGCCCAGACCACTGAATTAGCAGGATGTGAGCTGCCCCACTGAAAAAGGTACTGAGCCACATGGTTAACATAGATCAGAAAAATGGGTTAATCAAGATGTGAGAGTTAGCTAGCAAGTAGCCTGACCTAATGGGCCAATCAGCTTTATAACTTACAGAGTCCTGTGTGATTGATTTCTCTCTGGGACTAAACAGCTGGGGGACAGGGTGGGAAAGAAACCTCCAAACAAGCAGGCTCCCCTCATGTTACAGTCACCAAGGACTACAATACTGTCTGTGTTCTGTGCAATGGCAGAAGGCTATGTTGAGGTCTTGTGGTAAAACATAGAATAATAGAAATGAGGTAATTTATGTTTTGAATGTCTGAGCTAACTGTAGACAGACATTTGATTGTGAGAACTGCTAAGCTAGACAGACATAAAGATATTGTAACTTCAAAATTTGGGTCTAAGGATATATTGCTTTGGAAAAGTGGTTCTGCTTTATTTTCATAAAATATGAGAAGCCTTCATTTATGCTGTCTATCCAGAGTATTTTGTGCTTCCCTCTTTTCCTTATCCCATGCACTCCTCGAAGCAGTGTTGTCTTCAGGTATCTGCTGCAATTGTGTAGCCTATCTCTTCATGTGACGCCTAGAATCCGAGACATGACTTCTCAAGCACATTCAGCTGCTGTTCTGAGGAGTATTTCATTGTCCAGGTTTCATAGTTGTAAAGAAGGTAGCTCAAGTCAAGTGTCTCATAGACTCGTAATTTTGTCGTTATGTCTCTTGCTGACCAAACCTTTCCCAGTGCCTGGAATGCAGCCCTCGCTATCCCTATCTGCCTCTTAAGGTCTGAAATAATTCCCTCCTAGGAACTGAAGTTTCCTCCCAGATAGACAAAGTTAACACTTGTTTGAGTTTCTGATTCTTATTACAATGTTAAAATTCTAGTGTGCCCTTCCCATGTGTTGTATCTCAGTTTTCTCAATGTTTACTCTCATACCAAGGTTTTCACTTACTTCAACCACTCTATTTTCCATGACCCGAAGTTCATTGGGACTTTCAGCAAGTAGTGCTGTATTGTTGACCAAACACAAGTTATTGCTACACACACCACCTATTGGCATGTTTATCTCTGTATCCGTCTGGGCTGTTGCTATTATTAATTCCAGAAACAGATTAAAGAGTAGTGGTGAGAGGTTGCATCCCTGCAGCACACCTATGATTGTCTTAAACTGACCACTTAGTTCTCCACAGACTTCGACTGATTCAAAGTGTCTTTATAGGCATTTTTCTAGTATTATGATTTTTTTCTGGATACATAGAGAACCTTATCGTTTCCCAAAGACCCTTCCTCAAACTGCTATCAAATGTCTTCCTGAAGTCTATGTAACAGAAATATAACTCTTTTCAAATTTCTTTATATATTTTTCTGCCAGTTGCCTGAAAATGTAAATCTGATCAATTGTGCTCCTCTCAGTTCTAAATCTGCACTGGGCCTCTATAGGATTTCCACTGCTCTGCCCTTGATCCTTTGCAGGATAATGGAGAAGATCTTGCTGCAATAGCACAACAAATTAATGTCCCTGTAATCTGAGCAGTCTACCCTGTCCTTCTTCTTGTGTACGGGAATTATGACAGAGTGCTTCCATTTCATGGAATTCACTTAATCTTCCCATCTCTCTCTGAAGAGTCTGTGAAGTCCCTCAGCCCCTGAGCCTCCAGAGCTCAATCATGATGTCATCCAATCCTGGGGCCTTCTTGTGTTTTGCTATCTTGATAGCTTTATCTATCTTGCTTCTGTCAATATTTATATTTCCTCATCATCTCTGGTATTTGAGTGACTACTGAAGTATTTCTCATTTTAGTCTTACATCGACAGCTTTAGAGTCATTGTATAGGGTGTCAATGTATTGTCCCCATCTTTGCTTTACTTACCCTGGTTTTGTTAATAAATTACCTTGTCCATCTTTAATCACCCAAATTTGAGGAGCATATCTAATCCTAGTAGTTATCTGTCCGATAACTTTGTGTAACAAGATGCGTTTTATTATGAAGTCTATTCTCTTTGATTTTGTACATACAATTTTAGTTACAGCTCGCTCTCCTTCACTCTTCTTTTGACCCACATACACAGAGAGTTGAGCTGTTTTGCTGCCTGTAAATTGTTTCTTCATTTGCTCTTTAGCTTCCTTCTTTCTTCTGTCAGGTTAATTGTCCCTGCAGTAAGCCATTCTACTGGTGTTTACCTTTTTGCGTAATGAAATGTCTCCTTTGAAGGCTCCTGTATAGCACTTTTGATTTTCTCCCATTCACTTTCTATATTTGTAAAGGATTGCTTAATGATTTCCCTAATCCTTTTTTTCAGTGGTTCTCTTAAACTCTTTCCATACAGCTGGATTCATCAGTTGTTTGCAATCCATCTTCTGAGCTCTCTTGTCTGGCTTGTTTCTCTTAAGGTTTAACTGAATGTTGGCCTTAATAAGTTGATGATCTGACCCTAATTCAGCCCTAGGAAATGATCAACAGTTGTGATGCTAGATAAGAGTTTCCTGCTCCCCAGAACGCAGTTCATTTGGATCTATGTGCATTTGTCAGGGCATTCCCATGTCCAGAATCTTGATGGTTTGGTGTGCTTAAAATTTGTGTTGGAGATGTACAAATCATTTGCATAGCAGAAGTCAAGCAGTAATTCAATTCTATCATTACTTTGTCCAAATCCATACATTCCCATAACATTATAGTTCATTTTTTCTCTGGATCCCATTCTTGCATTGAAGTCATCCTTAATGATTAGTATGTCATCCTTTTGTGACTTGTTGACCACGTTCTGTAGATCTGTGTAGAAACTGTTGATGGCATCCTCTTCTGCATTCATTTTGCTGCATATACCTGTATGATATTTACTGAATGTGTCATTGTTTGAAATCTGGTTGATATATTTCAGTTATTTACAAGTATGTATCCAAACATGCATTTTTTTGGGGGGGGGGATCAAATTGTATAGCACTAAAGGTACACCTGCTGTGTGTTTTCCCTCTCTATTTGAGTTTATAATCCTACATTCGTTTGCTACGATTTCTTGTATTTCTGTGAAGTGTACTTCTGCCAGTTCAATGACATCCCTTCTGAAGGGACTGAGCTCATACATGTTCATACTGGCTCCCCTAATTGTGTTTAGTGTTCTCATGTTTCAGGTCTTTATTGTGTTAACTCTTTCTGTCATAAGGAAGTGCTTTTTTGTTCATTTCTCTCAGCTCCCCTCCTCCCAATCAACACATGGAAGCATCATGTGTTTTGTACTTAGGACATGAAGGTACTGGGGAACTATCAGATTCTGGAACTTAAACTCAGGTGTTACTGTTGAACGTGTCTATATTGGATTTCATGGTCTGAGTTGCTAATGACAACTGACCAGGTCTCTTACCCTTCATGCTGTAGTCTTTGACCAACCAGATAGACCTCTTTCTACCCATGTACGAAGTTTCCCAAATTTCCAGAGGACCTTGCTGGCCATTTCCAGTCTTGCCATCCAAGAGACAGCTATTGGAAGATCAAATAGACTGACTATTATAACCATAATTCTTGCTTGTTGTACATGATTTTACAAAGTTAAAGTCAAAACCTTCCTTTTTAATGAGACAGAAATGGGAAATGATATGGAGTATCCTTCTGTATGCTGTGAATATGTCTTATTATCTTTAGTGAAAAAAAGAAGACAAAACAGAGTTAGACAGAAATTCCAAGCAGAGAGACAGGGAGTAAGAAAGTGAGGTCCAGAAGACCCCAGCAGCCACAATGGAAGCAAGATGTGATGTAACAAGCCAGGAACCTTGTGGAAAAATTTAGAATAATAGAAAATGTTTAAGTTGTAAGAGGTAATTAATAATAAGCCTGAGCTATTAGACCAAACGGTTTGAAATTAATATTAAGTCTCAGAGTGGTTATTTGGGAACTGGAAGGTAGGAGAGAAACATCCAGTTATAGATACCTTTTTTTAAATTATGATAGTGTTATATCTGAACACAGAAGAGTATACTTCAGGCATAGAATTTTGAATTTGCTGTTTTGGTTTGAAACTTTTCTGTTATAACTCTTCTGCCTTATGGGACAATTTGGTGTTATCTCTAAGCAAGTTTATACATCAGTTTTGATGTTTGTGTTATGTCAGTAGCTGCATTTGTTGATTATTGCTGTCAGGTACTATTTCAAGACCTTGATGTGTGTTTCAAGTTTCATCCTGGCAAAACAGATTTATATATAACTCAGCCAGTTGGATTTTATTCAGGCATATGTCTCATACAGGAAAATCAACATCTGGAAAAGTCTCTCCTGTTGAAGAGAAAGAAATTACCTAGCTTGGCAATATGCAAGTAGAAAAGGTATTAGATATCAGATGCCTAGATGATTTTTGGCTTAATATGAAAGAGTCAAATTGTAGTAGTTAAGCATGACATTTTATTTCCAAAAATACAAAAGAGTCCAGTAACCATATCTAACTCAGTACAGACTGAGTTATTTTAGAGCAGATATTGAGAGGTATATATATTATTAACATAGCACGTGGTTTCTCATACAAAGATACCCATGTAACCAACATGTAATGAAAAACTTAATGCCCAACTGCGAGCTGGTGACAGGTCTGAAGTTCTCTCTATCCCAGTTTTAAATTCTTTGTGTCAAAAAGCATTCCTACCATTGTATTTTAATTTTATTTTATAATATCTACATAATTCTGTCTGAATTCTTTCAGGCATTATTATATGTGTGCTTCTGAATTAACCATTTTCCTGCATGTAGCTATTTTATGTTTCAAATTATTTATTATTTTGTTTCTTTATCATAAAATATGTGAAGACCTCTGTGTGGACATTGACTTTATTTCAGTTTAGGAAAATAACTGTCTTTCTATAAGCATGTAGGTCCTTTGAAACACAATTTGTCTTGTCTGATTGACTTATTCTAAAATGGAGAAAGGCTAATCTGAGAAAATGTCATATAATTTATGTTGTTTATGAGTTTTCCAAAATGGTTGTAAAAATATAGAATACCCACAATTACAGTCAAAATAATGTCACAATTTATCACATCTCTTATAATTTATCATTGAACTTTATCTAATGTTGGTTATTATGCTGATGTGTTTTCTGATCTGAATTTAAAGTGAATTTTCTTATTGTTTAGTTATATTTATTTCTTATTTCATATGACTTAAAGGCCCCAACATTTACATTTGTCTTGAAAAATTATCACACTGCACAATTACTAAATGAATAGCTTCTGCTCCTTCAATTTTCTTGGCTTTTTGCACTTCTATATATGTACTAAGAACAATTATCTTACTGTAAAGTATATTTTAGTGATGTATAAATCCAGAAAGCAATTTAGGGAATTATCATTTGAGACATTAGACATGCTAACATAGCATTGGATGGCAATAGCACTTGTACACAGCTCATTTTAATATTTATTTATTTCCTTATAGAGTGATTGAAGAGTTTAAATTAGTTATATTCATAACTCATATCATTGTGACACTATAGTGAATGGATTCATTTGTTAATCTATTTTTTGTGATTTGTTGATGGAATATTAAAGTATATTTAAAACTTACACATTATTATTTTTAAGCATAATTAGAAGTTAAGTTAATGGTTGTATTAGGGTTTTTGAAAAGATTTTTAGATTTTTTTTTTTACAAAATCACGTTTCTGCATAATATAGCTATTTCACTTCTCCTTTTCTCTTGTTTTTCATTTTATTGATTATTTAATTACTGAATTTAATATAGGTAAGCATTGGGGGTAAACAACTGGAGTTGGGGGATATTGAAGAAAATGTGGAACCTAGTATAATGGAAACTCTCTGGAATATACAAAGGTGATATGAGCAAAGGCCCATAGTAATGGAGCGTACTGAGCCTGAACTGGTTGTCTTCTGTAATCAGGCAATGCCTCCAGTGGAGGGACTGAAAAATCAGCCTAGACAAAAACATCTCCCCCGCTAATCCTTCCTACCTGCAAGATAGATGTGCTGGGGAAATTGTGGCACAGAACTTGTGGGAATGACCAACCAATGACTGATTAAATTTGAAGCCCACATCTCAAGAGGGAGCTCTCGCCTGGTACTGCCCAAATGATCGGGAATCGGAGGCTGGGTAGTCCAGAGTCCTAGAATAGAACCAAAAATGACTGCCAAAGAACCCCCCTACACACACACACACAAAGACAAACACATGCTATACTTAGACCATAGCCTAGCCTAGCCCAATCATCATCATCAGAAAGACTTCATCAACTTGTAGGAACAGATGCAGAGGCTCATGGCCCAACATTAGGTTCAGTTCTGGGAACCTTACAATAAAGGTAAAGGAAGGATTGTAAGAGACAGAGGGCTCCAGGAAACCACAAGTACAGAAATATATCTTAACCCAC
Organism: Myodes glareolus; assembly: GCF_982192425.1. Lineage (NCBI taxonomy): Eukaryota > Metazoa > Chordata > Mammalia > Rodentia > Cricetidae > Myodes > Myodes glareolus. The sequence goes on along the minus strand of NC_142037.1, from coordinate 75,590,219 downwards.
TTCTATCAATCTATGTATCACCATGAGACTATGGCCTACAGGTAAGGTTCAGGGGGACATTTGTTTCCTTCGGCATCTACATGGTGCCTCCTTGACTCTGCCTATTTATATTTCTGTTCAGATTTCATGCGTGGATTTGCTCTACTAAATCATTGGCTCAAACTGCTTTATTCATTAACCAATGGTAATATATAAAATTGTAATACTTGCAGCCTACTGAGCGGAGATCCACATCATGAATTTGAGTGCATCTCTAACTATTTTGCTTGCTATTAGGACTCTTTTTTCCCATTGTGTTGCCTCATCAAGATATGAGGGTTTGTGCCTAGTATTATTATAACTTATTATGCCATGTTTGATTGAAATTCCCGGAAAGTCTCTCTTTTCTGAAGGGAAACAGAGTAGTAGTAAATCTGGCTGAGAGAGGAGGTGAGGGGAAGGGACTGAGAGGAGATGAGGAAGTATAACTATAAAACTATGATCAGGATAAAATATATCAGAGAAGAATACATACACACATACTTACAATGTAATTAAAAAGTAAAAAAATATATGCATGAACATTGTTGTTTACTTCCTAATCTTTGGACAAAAGCTTTCTGCATTTCACCATCTAGTGAACTGAACAGTGACAGGATTTTGGTAGTTATATACATAAAGTTCTAAAATGCCCCACATTCCTAATCCACATATAAATGTGCCTTGTTCTACATATTTTATCAAGTATTCACCAATTTTAGTCTAATTTTATGGTCATAATTACTATTTAGCCTTTGTTTTTTTCATCAGTTGCCTTCTTTTACATATTTTATCAAGAATCAACCTATTTTAACCATAGTTTTGTGGTATTAACAGCTATTTATTCTTAGTTTCATCATTAGCTGCTATTAATTTTAATATATTTTATCTTATTGGAATGTTTATATTTTAAAATTTTTCTCCCAATGTAGGAAAATAAAAATTGTGTATTATTGCATTTATTGAGGTAAACTTGGTTTTCTTCAGATGCCTGTGTTATTATTATTTTATGCAGCTTGATTCATTTTTTCTTCATAAAGTTTGGAAAACTGAAGTCAGTAGCTACAAAAAAGTTTGGTCTCTGGTTTTTATTTTCCTGATCTTCTTTTCAGATTTTGAACCAATAATTTTCTTACTATGTGAAATTCACGAGATGTAGATGGCCACCAGTATGTGTCAATGAACAATTCATGGATTATGTAACAAAATAGAACTTTGACCCACAACTGAAAATAAACTAACAAAGAATTCAACCCCTCATCTACTATCAATAACACAGAAAGTCAGCCTGAAACAAGACTGAAATGAAGGAAGGCAAATTTTGTTCTCTAACGATGGTCAAGGAAGCTAAAAACACCCTTTGTAGCACATGTGACTTAAGATCATGACTTAATTAAAAACCAATGAATTAACCAATGTTGGTCTTCTTTTTAACTTTGGGCAAAGCACCATCAGCCAAAAATTGACAGTCATCTAGGGTAACCTCCTAATGGCAAAGTCATGACTTTTCTATGCCAATGAGACCAAGTCACATCACCAATGATACAGTCTGTATATAATACCAAGGTTTTCAGACATTTCTGTTACCATTTTATTTCTCTCAAAATATAACTGAGAAGAGCTAAATCCCTCAGTCCAAAATAATGGTTTCATGGTTTCTCCTATTATTTTTAGGAACATTTCTCTCTCTCTCTCTCTCTCTCTCTCTCTCTCTCTCTCTCTCTCTCTCTCTCTCCTCTTCTCTCTCCTTTCTCTCTCTTTTATCTCTCTTTCAAACCTCTGTGTTTCTCTGTCGTGGGTGTGTGTGTCTGTGTGTGTGTGTATTTCTAGATTTCTAGCTACAAAACTTAAATACGACAAATATATTTTAAAGAAATAAGAATATACAACATTACCTATACAGCTGTCTTCTGATAATTTTGGTAATTAGATTCAGGATTTTGGGTTGAATTCCTTTGAGTGACATCAATAATTTCATGCATGTTTAGGTCTTTACAAATATACTATATATTATTTCTGGATTCATTTAGTCTTGACCATTATGATTTAATAAGTCATAATCAGGTATTGAAATATGACTCACTTCTAGCAACAGTATAAGCAATATACGGGAGTGAGAAATAGCCAAAAGATAATAGAATAAGTATAATACTAAATCTTTTCAATATGTGTGTTTTACTAGGCTATGAAATACTTGTATTTTAAAAACAAAGAAATATAATCAGGGATTATGTTTTATTCTCTAGTCACTAACAACACATTCTCTTTTAAGAATTGCTTCAAATTATTTTTTAACACATAGAAAGACTTTATTTTTATGTTAAAGAGAATTTCTAAAAATTACTTTGAAAGCTTACAGATAGTAATTCCCAGATTTTGTATCCCTTTTCCTTACATTTTTGATTCATTGAGTTTCTTTTTTCCAGATACTAAAATGAATGATTCTAAAATTTCAGTTCATCTAAATCCAAAATCAATTTTGTCATTTTCGAATAATTTTTCAAAGTATATTTACATTAGCCACGGTAGGTATTGACCTTACTGGATTAGAAAATGCGTTGAAGCTTCAGGGGTGAATGTGACAGTGTAACTTGAGAGGTATATTCAAGGGAACTCACGGCAAAAAGCAAATTACTAGGGCAGATCTAACATCATTGATGACAAATATAATCCAACAGTCTAGATAATATGAAACAAAAGTATAATATTTCTATGTTACAATATGAATAAGAATGCAGATTTGAATGCTTCATCACCATGGAGTGACACTATCAATAGGTATGGACTTGTTGGAATGGTTGTGGCTTTGTTGGGGAACATGTATCACTGGGGGTGAGCTTGGAGGCTTCAGATATTCAAACCAGGTTCAGTGTCTCTCTCTTCTGGATGTAGAATTCTCCAGGCTACATCTTCAGCACCATGTCTGCCTACACGCTGCTATGCTTCTCACTCTGACAATAATGTATGAAATCTCTGAAACTTTAAGCCAGCCACAATTGAAAGATTTTCTGTATAAGATATGCTGTGATAATGTAGTGTCTTCACAGCAATAGAAACCCTAACTAAAACACTCCCTCTGCCCCCTCTGTCTCTTTCTCGCTTACACACACACACAGAGAGAGACACAGACACAGACACACACACACACACACACACACACACACACACACATATACACACACGACTGTTATTTTATTTTAAGAAATGGTAACTTATACTTTTGGTTGTGAGACGTGTCGCTTAATCAATACATCATCAATTGATTGTAAACTCGGTTATCTCATAAACATAATCATTCTAAGATTGGTAAATTTCTTATTAAAGTGAAGTTGAATGTTAAAAAATGGTAACTTGGCTTTTTTATTTTTAAACTGAACTGTGTATTTGAATCATTTCCCTTTATGTTTTCCAAATGAAAACACTTTTCTCAGCTAGAGAGAGCATAGTTCAGAGTCCAGAATAAACGTTTGTACATAGTGTGCTCTTTTGTCAAAAATCAACTGTGAAATAAAATTACTAAGACCTAAAAAGACGGATATGGAATGTAATCACTCATTAGTGGACTCTAGCCATAAACAAAGGGCATTGAACCTATAATTTGCGATCCCAGAGAAACTAAATAATAAAGGTGAACCCAAAGAAAAACATATATAGATCCTCTTGTAAATGGAAAGCAGACAAGATCTCCAGGCAAAAGTTGGGAAGATGGGGTTGGGGGTGGGATGGAGGGAAGGGGAGAGGGGGAGGGAGAAGGGAGAAGGGAAGGATTGTGGAGAAGTGGGATGGTTGAGATGGAGGGAGGACTGATATGGGAGCAGGGAAGAAGATATTTTAGTTAAGGGAGCCGTTTCAGGGTTGGCAAGAGACTTGGCTCTAGAGAGGTTCCCAAGTGTCCACGGGGATGTCCCCAGCTAGGTCCTTGGTCAGTAGAGAAGGGGCTGCCTGAACTGGCCTTGTCCCACAGTCATACTGATGAATATCTTGAATATCACCATAGAAGCTTCGTCTGACGATAGATGGAGATAGAAACAGAGACCAACATTGGAGCACTGGACTGAGCTCCCAAGGTCCAGTTGAAGAGCAGAATGTGAACAAGGAAGTCAGGACCATGAGTATGCCTGATCTAATGGCAGCTCACCAATGTCAACTGAACTGGGACTGAATGAGCATGTGATCAAACTAAACTCTCTGAATGTGGTTGACAATGGGGGCTGACTGAGAAGCCAAGGATAATGGCCCTGCGATTTGTTGCTACTCCATGTACTGGCTTTTTGGGACCCTAGTCTATTTGGATGCACACCTTCCTAAGCCTGGATGGAGGAGGTAGGGCCTTGGACTTCCCACAGGGCAGGGTACCCTGCCCTCTCTTAGAACTGGAGGGGGAGGGAAAAACGTGAGTGAGAGCGGGAGGAAAATGGGAGAAAGGGAGGAAGTGGAAATTTTGAATGATATTATTTATAAAGCAATAAAAAAGAACCAACAAAGAAAGAGAATTACAGACCAATTTCTATGAACATAGCTGCAAAAGTACTCCATAAAATACTTGCAAATGAAATCCAAGGACATTAAAGAGAGAGAGAGAGAGAGAGAGAGAGAGAGAGAGAGAGAGAGAGAGAGAGATCATTCACTATGATCAAGCAGCCTTCATCCTAGAGATGCAGGAATGGTTTAACACATAAAAAAATGGTAAATTAATTCATCATATAAATTAATTAAAAACAAAATCCATATGATCATCTCATTAGATGTAGAAAGTCTTTGACAAAATCCAACACCCCTTTATGATTAAAAAAAGAGTCTTAGAGATGGGGTAAAAGACATGACTCAGTGGTTAAGAGTCTTGGCTGTTCTTCTAAAGCATCCACATTCAAAACCCAGCATGCACATGATGGCTCAAATCTATTCATAATTCCAGTTCCAGGAGATCTGACACCCTCTTCTGAACTCTGAACCCAAAGTATGATGGTAGTACACAGACATACATGAAGGCAAAACACATACACAAAATTAAAAAAAAATCATTAAAAAAATTTAGGTGTTCCAGTGACTGTATATAAAATTTGCTCACAAAAATCAGTAGCCTTCATTTAATGTAAGAAAAGAAAAATGTATAGACCTCTACAAATTTTTACTAATGGACCAGATTTCTTTTCATTTTATGTGCAAATATTTACTTTATGATAATGAGTCAAAACAGATCAATAAAAGTAGAAAGTAAAATTAAAATTCCTCTGAAAAAAAATCTGTAGCCTTCCTATATACAAAATACAAATGGACTGAAAAAGAAATCCAGGTAACAATACTTTCACAATAACCTCAAATAATATAAAATATCTTGGGATAACTCTAACCAAGCAAGTAAAAGACTTATCTGATAAAAATCTCAAGGCTTTGAAGAAAGCAACAGAAAAAGATGTCAGAAAATGGAAAAATATCCCTTGTTCATGAATTGGTAGGATTCATATACTAAAAATAGCCTTCCTACAAAATTAATATACAGATTAATGCAATCCTTATCAAAAATCCAATATAGTTCTTCACAGATCTTAAGAGAACAATTTTCAGATTCATTTGAAAACACAAAAAAAAGGATAGCTACAACAATCATGAATAATTTTGAATGTATTGTCATCTTCAACCTAAATTGTTCTACATAGCTATAGTAATAAAAGTGGCATGATATTGGCATGAAGACAGAAATAAAAAGAATGTGAGGCTCAGATATTTTGTAAAATTTAGTGAGAAACTATTTTCCCTTATACTTACAATAGTATCATATGTTATACTTACAAAATAAATATCTTCTAAGCCTTAGAAGAAATTCATATATCAAAAAATGTTAAATATTTATATGGTGAAAAATCATAATGATGACTTCAAATGCATGGTATTATACATGATTGCACATGATTATATGATATAATAATATGATACGTCACACAATTTAATATTTATATTATATAATCAATAAATGATTATATTCTAGGAAGCCCACTTCCTTGAGAAATTAACGGAAAATCGGCAACAGCAGGCATCAATATGTAAACAACTTTTATCTTTGGTCAAGCAAAATTTGATATTCAACTATAGCAAATAGGGTAGCCTTATTGTCTCAACTGCATTACACAATGCTTCCTTTAAGACCACAACTTTCTTGGGAATTGGCATGATGATAATTGTTGGTAACATGGGTATTATATCCTTACCACATATGCCCTGTCCTGGACTCTTCTAAAAGTTCAGTTCCAATATTTTATAAGTCTTCCTTGTTACTGGAGGTTCATGCTACCCAGTAACACTGCCTAACCAATCATGGTTTCTTCTAGGTATACCTTTCTCAGTATCATCACAGCCTTCTTTCACTTCTATCAGCATGAGTTCCCCAGAATGCATGGCATTCTACCTTCGACTTCACCAATATACTGCCATGTTACTAACATAAAGAAATATTTTAATAATAACTTATTAAAAACTGGCATGTATAATGAAGTAAGTAACACTGTGGATGACAAATATATTCACCATGAATTGGCCCTCTGTTCTTGATCTGTTTTAAATGTTCTCATTCAAGTTTAATAGCACTGGTAAAAAGTTAGTCTCTAAAATATAGGCTGCTATCTTTTTGTAAAAAGATATATTTTGTTGAAATCTAGTATAAAATAAAATATCAGAGTATTTAATGTAACTCTTTGCATTTAGAGAAAACAATTTCCTCTAAAATTTTGGGAATCCTGTCTTTTTGTAATTCTAATTTAGGGCCTTTTTATTCTGATATTCATTTTATCTTTCACTTTCTTTTTTATCTTTTAATTGTTATTTATTATTATAATTTTTTTTAAAGATAGGGTTTCTATGTATCTTTAGGGCCTGTTCTGGAACTAGCTCTTGTAGATCTGGCTGGCCTTGAACTCCCCCTGTCTCTGCCTTCCAAGTGTTGAGATTAAAGGCATGTACCACAAACGCCGGCTATCTTTCACTTTCTAAAATACATAGTGATTCTAAAATTGAAACACCATTTTTTTGATTTTCCCCAACACTGGAATTCTAACTCATATTAGAGATTTAAGTTAACTTTTAAATTTTCATTGTATTTTCTTATTTAAGAACGGGAATTTGATAGTTAAAATACTATTTGCATTCATTTTGTTAAAAATGTTACAGTATGTATGAATTTAGTCAGATAATAAAGATAGATATCATGTATTTTTCTCTCATGCCTGAGAGAAATCGGGAAATTTTGGGGAAATGGTTTTAATATGTGCAAAAATCTTATATTTATTGATTACTTATACACAGAATCAGAACAGTCTGAGTAACAAGGGAACAACTAAGAAGGTGAAGATTGTGGCATGGAAGCAAAAGCAGTACAAGTTAATTTTATGCTTGCATGAAAATGGATCTCTAAAACCCCATAGGATAAAATAATGAGATTTAAAAAACTAATAAAGCAGCAGTGACGGCAACAACAAGAACAACAAAACACGCAGCACCCCTCAAAGATGGGAAATGATTTTAGGTTTCACTTGGGAAGGTAAAACTATTACAACACACTATAGACCACAGGCTTGTAACTCTTTTCCCAATATCTATTTATATTTGCTTTGTCAAGGTGTCCAGTCACAACAATTGAACAGTTACTAAGGCATGGGGGCATCATGTATCCCTCTTTTGCAGATAATGTTGCACAGCCATCTATAGCTCTTTTGTGATTAAAGTTGCAATGGCCAAGTCATATCTGGGTGGTGATTTTCTTGGTACTCTTCCCAATTTCTAGCTCTTACATCCCTTTTCCTCCTTCTTTTGTGATGCTCTTTGGGCACGGTGGTTATAATATAGATGCCCAGTTTAGAGTGAAGCTCTCAATGTTACTTATTTTCAGGACTTTGACCCGATTTGCATTTCTGCATTAATGCCAAAACTCTCCAAAAATAATCTCTATTGCACCAAGAAAGAGATTTACTAGTCTGTGAATGTGAACACAAACATCTAGGATAAAATTTGACAACATTTCTACTTAGAAAAACAGGGCAATATGCTCCCCTCTGAGTTCATAATCTCCAGCTAAAGACTTATGATCAAATTTATAGCATCAGATATGTATTCTCTCTAATGGAACAGGCCTCCAATAAACCACTGTGTTTGGTTACCCCCAATATTGGAGTGTCATTACTGTAGGTGTGGCTGTATTTTGCATAGGAGGCAAGTATTTAAACGTACAGAATTGGAATCTGGAATAACTATTGGTCTCGTTTCCCTCTTATCAGTTTATATTGCACCTTCTATCATTTAAATCTTAACCACTATGACATTTAATTTCATAATTTCTCTGTAGATCAGTAAAAAGTATGATTTCTTCAGGAATAAGGTCTAACCATCTAGTTTTAAGGGACAACTGAAATTGTTGGCAAAGCCGGTAATTTTTTTGGGGGGGAGGTCAGGCTATATTTGGCCAAAAGCTCATTAGCAGGGATTCCTCATCTGACACTGAATGAATTCTTTATTCAGATGCAAAAATGCTTTTCTTTACATTATCTATGTCTTTTTATATCTATTAAAAAAGGATTTGAGTGAAAATACCTTTTTAAATGCATCTCGAAGAAATATTATAATTACCTTGGATAATTGATATTTTTCTTTTATTTAACAATGAAAACTATATAAATATCCTGTTACAGGCTCCTACTCCCAAGGTGAAAGCAAAATGAGCTGTATTGTCCTGTGTGACAATGTCTATGGCTTCCCATTAGTTTTATAAGGTTGATATAAACACTGTGCTTCAGATATTTTCTTATTTGAAAACCCCTTTTTGTATAACCAGAGCTTTTGTGAAACAAGCAAAATAGATTTTACAATTTCTCCATCTTGGGTCTTATATCCTCTATTTACAATAAGAAATGTATAAAGGTATAGTTTTCTTTAACTAAATCTTGATGTTTATGATCAAAATTTAGGTTCATTGGAAGACTTTTCACATAAAATAATTGCACAATTACTCAGCATGTATACCACTCAGTTAAGTAAAACAGAGTTATTGTAGTAATTTTAGAGTCTTCTCCCCAAATTTCTTCACTTAACCAACATACAAAAAGCTGTATTCCTAGATAGCCTTCCTGTTAAGGTCTAAAGCACTTATTCTTTAGCTATTTCTAGTCAACTATCATGATAAATCTTGTCATTATTTAAGATGCTTTTATAAGTGGCTAAAATGTGTATGTGTGTGTGTGAGAGAGAGAGAGAGAGAGAGAAACAGAGACAGAGACAGAGACAGAGACAAAGATTCAGAGAGAGACAGAGAGACAGAGAAACAGAAACACAGAGAGATAAAGAATGAGGTTAGAGTTTCAGTTCTTGATTTTTTGGAATCCCCACCATAACCTTTTATGTTTTTTGTTCAGCTAAAATATATTCCATTCTTTAAACATGTCACTTTGTTTATTTGCTACTAGGCTCTTGAACTTTTTGCTTCTTCTGCTTTAATTCTCTCATTCTACAGGCCAATTCTTATAAAACATTTTAGTTTTAATATTTCATTGACAATTATAGGAAACAATACTATTAGTCTACAAAAACAAAATATATATTTTAAAATATGTTTTCAGAAAGAGGTACAATATATGTATAAAGTGAAAATATATTAAAAAATACGTTAAAGTATTTTGTTCCTTATTTATTTATTTAAAAAATTTCCATTTCCTCCCCTCCTCCCAATACCCTCCCGCTCCCGCTCCCCCCACTCCCTCTCTTCCTCCCTCTCCATTCCCAAGAGCAGTCAGGGTTTCCTGCCCTGTGGGAAATCCAAGTTCCTCCCCCCTCCCTCCAGGTCCAGGAAGGTGAGCATCCAAACAGACCAGGATCCTGAAAAGCCAGTCCATGCAAACGAATCAAGACCCAGTGCATTGTCAATGGCTTCTCAGTCAGCCCCCATTACAGTCACACTCAGAGAATCTGGTTTGATCACATGCTCGTTCAGTTCCAGTCCAGCTGGCCTTGGTGCGCTCTCATTAGATCAGTCCCCTTGTATCAGTGGGTGAACGCACCCTTCGCGGTCCTGACTTCCTTTTTCATGTTCTTCTTCTTTATGCTCTACATTTAGACCTTGGGGGCTCAGTCCAGTGTCCAATGTGGGTCTCCATCTCTATCTCCATCCATCGTCGGATGAAGGTTCCCTCTGGTTCTGCTTTCGTTGCTCACAATCTCCCTCCCTCTGCTTCTCATTTGGACCTAGGGAGCTAAGTCCAGTGTTCCAATATGTGTCTCTGTCTCTATCTCCATCCTTCGCCATATGAAGGTTCTGTGGTGACATGCAAAATATTCATCAGTATGGTTATGGACCCAGGCCAGTTCAGATACCCTCTCTTCTGCTGCCAAGGGAACAATCTGGGGACCTCTTCTTGGGTGTGGGATCCCCTCCAGAATCGAGTCTCTTGCAAACCCTAAAATGGCTCCATTAGTTGAGGTATAAACTTCGCTGTTCCCATAGCCATACTTCTTCCCTCTCCCCCTCCCGTTCCCCCAAGCCATCCCCAGTTCTCGCCCTCTCCCCTCTCCCTAACCATCTTCCCTTACTTCCACCCAGCCACCCCCCATGCACCCAAGTTTGCCTGGCAATCTTGTCTACTTCTAATATCCAGGAGGATAACTATATGACTTTCTTCAGGTTCACCTTTTTATTTAGTTTCTCTAGGATCACGAATTATAGACTCAAAGACCTTTAACTATGGCTAGAATCTACTTATGAGTGAGTACATACCATATTCCTCTTTTTGGGTCTGGGTTACCTCACTCAGTAAAGCGTTTTCTATTTCCATCCATTTGCATGCAAAATTCAAGATGTCATTGTTTTTTACCGCTGAGTAAAACTCTAATGTGTATATGTTCCACACCTTTCTTAACCAGTCTTCTATTGAGGGACACCAAGGTTGTTTCCAGGTTCTGACTATTACAAATAGTGCAGCTATGAACATAGTTGAACAAATACTTTTGTAGTATGATAAGGCATCTCTTGGGTATATTCCCAAGAGTGGAATTGATGGTTCCTGAGGGAGGTTGACTCCCAGTTTCCTGAGAAGCCGCCACACTGATTTCCACAGTGGCTGCACAAGTTTCCATTCCCACCAACAATGGATGAGTGTTCCCCTCCCTCCACATCCTCTCCAGCATAGACTGTCATTGGTGTTTTTGAGTTTAGCTATTCTGACAGGTGTAAGATGGTATCTCAAAGTGGTTTTGATTTGCATTTCCCTGTTCGCTAAGGAGGTTGAGCATGACCTTAAGTGTCTTTTGGCCATTCAAAGTTCATCAGTTGTGAATTCTCTGTTCAGTTCAGTACCCCATTTTTTAATTGGGTTAATTAGAGTTTTAGTGTCTAGTTTCTTGAGTTCTTTGTATATTTTGGAGATAAGACCTTTGTCTGATGAGGGGTTGGTGAAGATCTTCTCCCAGTCAGAAGGCAGCCTTTTTGTCTTACTGACAGTGTCCTTTGCTTTACAGAAGCTTCTCAGTTTCAGTAGGTCCCATTTACTCATTGATTCTCTTATTGTCTGTGCTACTGGGGTTCTACTTAGGAAGTGGTCTCCTGTGCCTATATTTTGGAGACTACTTCCCAATTTCTCTTCTATCAGGTTAAAAGTGGACAGATTAATGTTGATATCTTTAATCCATTTGGACCTGAGTTTTGTGCATGGTGATAGATACGGATCTACTTTCTTTCTTCTACAGGTTGACATCCAGTTATGCCAGCACCATTTGTTGAAGATGCTTTCCTTCTTCCATTGTATACCTTTAGCTCCCTTGTCGAAAATTAGGTGTTCATTGGTTTGTGGATAATATCTGGGTCTTCTATTCGATTCCAAAGGTCGACTTCTCTGTTCTTATGCCAATACCAGGCTGTTTTCAATACTGTAGCTCTGTAATAGAGTTCGAAGTCAGGGATGGTAATGCCTCCAGAAGTTCCTTTATTGTATAAGATTGTTTTGGCTATCCTGGGTTTTTTGTTTTGCCATATAAACCTGATTATTGTTCTCTCAAGGTCTGTGAAGAAGTTTGATGGGATTTTGATGGGGATTGCATTGAATCTATAGATTGCTTTTGGTAGAATTGCCATTTTTACTATGTTGATTCTCCCAATCCAAGAGCAGGGGAGGTCTTTCCATTTTCTGGTATCCTCCTCAATTTCTTTCTTCAAAGACTTAAAGTTCTTGTCAAATAGGTCTTTCACTTCCTTGGTTAGTGTAACCCCAAGATATTTTATGCTATTTGTGGCTATCATGAAAGGTGATGTTTCTCTGTTTTCCCTCTCTACTTCTTTATCCTTTGTGTATATGAGGGCCACTGATTTTTTGGAGTTGATCTTATATCCTGCCACATTACTAAAGGTGTTTATCAGCTGTAGGAGTTCTATGGTAGAGTTTTTGGGGTCGCTTATGTACACTATCATATCGTCAGCAAATAACGAAAGTTTAACTTCATCCTTTCCAATTCGAATCCCCTTGATCTCCTTATGTTGTCTTATTGCTATTGCTAAAACTTCAAGCACTATATTGAAGAGGTATGGAGAGAGTGGACAACCTTGTTGTGTTCCTGATTTTAGTGGAAAGGCTTTGAGTTTCTCTCCATTCAATTTGATGTTAGCTGTCGGCTTGCTGTATATTCCTTTTATTATATTTAGTTATGATCCTTGTATCCCCAGTCTCTCCAACACCTTTATCATAAATGGGTGTTGAATTGTGTTAAATGCTTTTTCAGCATCCAATGAAATGATCATATGGTTTTTTTCTTTCAGTTTATTTATATGATGGAATACATTGATAGATTTGCATATGTTGAACCAGCCCTGCATCTCTGGGATGAAGCCTACTTGATCATAATGAATAATTTTTCTAATGTGTTCTTGGATTCGGTTTGCCAGCACTTTATTGAAAATTTTCGCGTCTATGTTCATGAGTGAGATTGGCCTGTAATTCTCTTTCTTGGTTGTGTCTTTGTGTGGTTTTGGTATCAAGATAACTGTAGCTTCATAAAAGGAGTTTGGCAACGACTCTTCTGTTTTTATATTGTGGAATACATTAAGGAGTATAGGTATTAGCCCTTCCTGGAAGTTCTTGTCGAATTCTGCATTGAAACAACCTATTCCTGGGCTTTTTTTAGTAGGGAGATTTTGGATAACAGCTTCTATTTCTTCGCGACTAACAGATTTATTTAGATTGCTCACCTGTTCTTGGTTCAACTTTGGTATACGGTATTTATCTAAAAAAATGTCCATTTCTTTTATATTTTCCAACTTTGTGGCATATAAACTTTCATAGTAAGATCTAATGATTCTCTGAATTTCCTCTGTATCTGTGGTTATGTCCCCCTTTTCATTTCTGATCTTATTAATTTGCATGCTCTCTCACTGCTGTTTGATTAGTTTGGATAGGGGTTTGTTGATCTTGTTGATTGTATCCAAGAACAAGCTTTTTGTTTCATTGATTCTTTGGATTGTTTTCTGTGTTTCTATTTTGTTGATTTCAGCCCTCAGTTTGATTATTTCCAGTCCTCTACTCCTCCTGGGTAAATCAGCTTCTTTTTTTTCTAGAGCTTTCAAGTGTGCTCTTAGGTATCCAATGTGTGCTTTCTCCATTTTTTTAATTGGGCACTCAGTGCTATGAACTTTCCTTTTAGCACTGCTTTCATAGTGTCGCATAGGTTTGAGTATGTTGTGTCTTTATTTTCATTAAATTCAAGGAAGACTTTTCTTCCTTTCTTTATTTATTTCTTCCTTGACCCAGGGATGATTTAGTACTTGACTCTTCAAATCTATGAGCTTGTTGGCTTCCTGGGGGTGTTATTGTTGTTGAATTCTAACTTTAATCCATGGTGATCAGACAAGACACAGGTGGTTACTAATATTTTTTTATATCTGTGGAAGTTTGGTTTGTTACTGAGTATGTGGTCAATTTTCGAGAAGGTTCCTTGAGCTGCAGAGAAGAAGGTATATTCTTTCCTATTTGGGTGGAGTGTTCTATAGATGTCTGTTAAGTCCATTTGATTCAATACCTCCAATAATTTTCTTATTTCTCTGTTAGGTTTCTGTCTGATTGACCTGTCCATTGCTGAGAGAGGTATGTTGAAGTCTCCTACTATTAGTGTGTGTGGTTCTAGAAGAGTTTCTTTTACATATGTGGATGACTTTATATTAGAGTCATAGATATTCAGGATTGAGACTTCCTCCTGATGAATTGTTCCTGTTATGAGTATGAAATGTCCATCTCCATCTCTTCCGATTGATTTTAGTTTGAAGTCAATTTTGTTAGATATTAGAATGGCCACACCTGCTTGTTTCTTAGGTCCATTTGCTTGGAAAACCTTTTCCCAACCCTATACTCTGAGTAGGTGTCTGTCTTTGTGGTTGAGGTGTGTTTCTTGTAAACAGCAGAATGTTGAATTCTGTTTTCGTATCCAATCTCTAATTCTGTGCCTTTTTATAGGTGAATTGAGTCCATTGATATTAAATGATATTAATGACCAGTAGTTGTTGTCTCCGGTTATTTTTTTTCTGTAGTAGATTGTATGTGTTTTCCTTCTTTGAGTTGTGCTTGTGAAGGGTTGCTAGATGTCTGAGTTATTGTAGGCAGTGTTGGCAATGTTGGATTCCTTGGGTTGTGATTTTCCTTCTAATATTCTCTGTAATGCTGGATTTATAGCAACGTATTGTTTAAACTTGTTTTTATCCTGGAATATTTTGTTTTCTCCGTTGATAGTGAACAATAGCTTGGCTGGATATAGTAGTCTGGGCTTGCATCCCTGGTCTCTTAGTTTCTGCAGTACCTCTATCCAGGACCTTCTGGCTTTCATGGTTTCCATAGAGAAGTCTGGTGTAAGTCTGACAGGTTTACCTTTATAAGTTACTTGATCTTTTCCCTTCACAGCTCTTAATATCCTTTCTTTAATCTGAATGTTTTGTGTTTTGATTATTATATGGCGAGGGGATGTTTTTCTCTGACCCAGTCTATTCGGTGTTCTGTATGCTTCTTGGACCTTCACAGGAATATCGTTCTTTAGGTTGGGAATGTTTTCTTCTATAATTTTGTTTCTTATATTTTCTAGACCTTTGATCTGCAATTCTTGTCCTTCTTCTATCCCTATTATTCTTAGATTTTGATTTTTTGTTATGCCCTAGATTTCCTGAATGTTTTGTGATGAGAATTTGTTCGATTTGCTGTTTTCTTTGGTCATAGCATTTATTTTCTCTATGGTGTCTTCATAATCTGAGAATCGTTTTTCTATCTCTTGTAATCTATTGGTTATACTTGTTCCTGAAGTCTCTGTTTGTTTACCTAGCTTTTCTATATCCAGCCGGCCCTTGGTTTGTTTTTTCTTCATTGCCTCCATTTCCGTTTTCAATTCTAGAACTGATTCCATTACCTTTTTTATTGTTTTATCTTGGTTTCCCAGGGTATCGTTTACAAATTTACTCATTTCTTCAAACTTTTTGTTATATTTCTCCTCTATTTCTTTCCTCATTTCTTCAATCTTTTTGTTATATTTCTCTTCTATTTCTTTAAGTGAGTTATTCATTCTCTGTTTAAGAGACTCTATTGCTTTCATAATGACACTGTTTTCCACTTCTTCCGGAATAGGGTGTTCAAGTCCTTCTGTCATAAGATCGCTGGGATCTGGTGTTTTCATGTTGTTTTTCAGATTGTTGGAGGAATTCTTGCCTTGGCGCCTGCCCATCTTTTTCTTCAGATGCTCTCCAATGGCTCTTCCCTCTTCTGGGTCTTCTGCTACAGGATTAGTGCCCCTTGCTGGCCAGGAATCACTTTGCCTGCAGTCCTACATTGCTGCAGACAGGCTATTAAAACAAAAGAACTCCCTCCTGTTTGCACTCACCGCCCCGTCCGGGCGGCACCCACCCAGGCTGAGTTGGAGGATTTTATGCCCCGAAAAAGGAAGAGAGGAAGGGACTGGGTTCCAGGCTGAAAGAGGCGATGGGGTTCGTTAAAGTATTTTAATCAACAACCAAAAGGATATATATCTACAACTTATTAATCTTTTAGGTGTCAAAAAGTGCATAGTAATAGTTTACATAATGTTCCATAAGTCAGTTGAAGTTGCCACTACAAGCTACAAAAGCTCTTCTTCTTCTTTTAAATCTATTGCCCATTTCTTTCTTTTATAATCAACCCAGTGTATTTAATTCCTCTACTTCCTGACCCACCATAAACACCATGGCAAGTGTGGAATTCTAGAGTCAAAAAACCATTTCTATAGTATTTCACATAAGCTCATATTGCTTCAATCCAGTTAAATTAACAATTCAAAATTGTTTCAATTCCTGAGATTTAATTATACATTTATGCCAACCTATGTCTCAGTTAAATACATACCCAAGTAATAACATGGAATTTTTATACATCATCATCCTGTTTTTACATCCCAGATTCAAGTGTTTATACTTCATCACCTACCAACTTTCTTTTGCATGTGATTTTGTACCTTTTATGCCTTTGATATCCTTTAATATTGAAGATTCTATTAATCTATTGAGCCCTTGCTTATATTAATTCTGTTGGTGAAGTTTTATTAATATTAATCATATTTTCTCCTTTCTATACCTTATTGTTTCAGTAAAGAAAACAATTTTAAGCCCTATGTTACTACTATCTTGAATTCTGTGCTTTCTTTGACTATGATATTGTAACTCTTTTGGAATTACTTTGATAAGTCTGTTTCTTTGACTATATGCACACATTCAGAAGACAGATGATCTCAAAGATCCATCATCCCAAGCAAAATAAAACATAAAAGAATCAGTAAAATAAGAGCACAAATAAATCAATTCCTTTAGTTTTTAAAACAGAACTTACTATATTTCCTGCCAATAGAAAGTAAAACTTAGCTTTAATATTATATAATAGTCAGAAAATACAAGTTCAACTATATATTTATACTGTTTTCAAACCATGTTTTAATCTCAAAAGTTTGTCATGAAAGAAATACATCCATGACACTGAAAATTACAATTGAAAACAGACAATGACCAACAGTGTTTTGCTTAAAATTGGTATTGTAAATGTTTCCATCACTTTGGAACAGAAAGCATTAAGGAAGTGTATACAGGGAACAGCACTGTTATATAATTTGCTTTTGTTTTCAATGCAACAGTGGGAAATTGCAGTGTAATAACACAGCATGGGAATGTCTGCGGTGGTGAGTTTCACAGAGGAATAGGGAATCAGAATTATACAACCAACACATGACATCAGGTTCCCCTGATGTATTGTCTGAGTGGGAGAGAGTTCAGAGAGAGATTGCACAGTATCAACAAATGTTACAGAAAACAGCCAAATGATAGAGCATATTTGTATTTTACCTATATATAAAGCATACTGAAGTCTTCAAACAAATTGTCTGTCAAACCCTGACTACTGATTTGTACAAGGGAAATTTGAGAGAGTGCTTCTTTCTATCTTTTCTCAATTGCCTCTGCCATTGTATACAGTTCCTCCTCTCCCCAA